>NW_028158029.1:124810-246259 GCF_964263955.1 Coregonus lavaretus
AAATCAACAGAAAATGTCACCATGTCATTGGATTTAAGTAAAAAGTTGGATGAAGAAATACGTAATTCCCTTACGTTAATGACGTTTTTCTAAATCCAATCAGTTTTCCACATTGATTCAACGTCATCACATAGATTCTTTGGGTTGAAATGACGTGGAAACACTTTGATTCAACCAGTTTTTGCCCAGTTGGTAGCAATTCAGTGACACGACTTCTCTATTTCTCTCTCTCTCTCTCTCTTCTCTCTCTCTCTCTCTCTCTCTCTCTCTCTCTCTCTCTCTCTCTCTCTCTCTCTCTCTCTCTCTCTCTCTCTCTCTCTCTCTCTCTCTCTCTCTCTCTCTCTCTCTCTCTCCCCCCCCTCCCCCCCCTCTCTCTCTCTCTCTCTCTCTCTCTCTCTCTCTCCCTCTCTCTCTGTCTCTCTCTCTCTCTCTCTCTCTCTCTCTCTCTCCCTCTGCAGGATTCAGCCCCTGTCTGAGGCCCTGGGGGACTCTACAAGCAGTTCAACTCTCTGAAGGATGAGCTGAGAAGGCTCAGCTCCAAGTTCGACAGGGTGGAGGGCTTCGTAGACGACCTGCAGGCTGGGAAACTCCCCGACCCCCTGTGTGGACCCCTCAATGCCCCATACGGAGGGTCACTCCCTGGCCTCCGCTGAGGATGCCACTGAGGGCACCGTTAAGGGAGAGGTGAGGGCACCACCAAGGGCACAGATGAGGGTACAGATGAGGAATCCAGAGCGGGGAAACGGCACGGGTCCAGGGTCCACAGGGACTAGAGGAAGGAGGGTCCCTAAACCTTAATCAGATGATTGACAGGTGTATTGTACAACGATAAACGATAAACTGTCATCTAGTGTGGATGCTCGCCAATGTTTTATAGTTATGAATAGTTTCTCATTACAGTTATCATTATATATCTATCATTCTTGGTGTGGACAGCCCTTCAGGACTAATATAGTCTCAACTACATCACTACACTCTTCTCTGAACCAGATCAACACAGAACTGATGAAAGCTTTGTACTGACAACAGAGCTACTGTACACTAACTATCAATAACATGATCATTGGTGATTGATTTGATATTGAAGGTGTGTGTTGATGATGTGTGATGGACATAGTGTAGTCTAGAAATGTTCTAGTCATTGGATTCATCATCTCATATTATAAGAAGTGTATCCATACACAATATTTGTACGTATAGTATCTGTAAATACTGCAAATACAGAGTAAGGTACTACAGGACTACTTTACAAATAAACTGTTGAAATAAAACTCTTTCTCCCTGCTGGCAAATATACACATGCACAATCCATGCCTCAATTGTCTCAAGGCTTGAAAATCCTTCTTTAACCTGTCTCCTCCCCTTCATCTACACTGATTAAGTGGATATAACAGGTGACATCAATAAGAGATCATAGCTTTAACCTGGATTCACCTGGTCAGTCTATGGCATGGAAATAGCAGATGTTCCTAATGATTTGTCCACTCAGTATATACTGTTGAAATACAGCTCTTTCAGGCACAACGTGGCAGCATATTCAAACTTATTGAGCCACAAGGTGGCAGCATATTACAATATGATTCTATCTTCTCTTTCCACCTGCTGGCAAAGATATTAATGACTAAAATGTTATTGTACATCGTAGTAAGAATCAAGTTTATAACACTATTGAATATTGTAACTATAAACTATGAATATATTGAATATATCATGCTATTGTACTGTTCTTTTAATTCATCATACAGAGAAATATGATAGTACAAGAAAATTAGCCAGGAAATAATGTGATCCCCAATCACATGCTTTCTTTACAATATTTTTTATTTTTTATATAGATATGGATGATTATTAAATAGGTACTTTTAGAATAATCTTATAATACAATCATATCGTACTAATGAAAGGTTCTCAATAATGTGAAGTTCTAATATAAACTAAACCTCTGGTCCATCTCTGGTTATTCATTAACATTACAGTAAACATGCCCTACATCCTGGATAGTTGATCAACAATTTCTGGATCTGGACAAATGTCAGAGAGCAGGCTACTGTATTTTGGTTCAGTTAAATTCCCCCTCATTTAGTGCTACTAACAATGATGCTCATCAACATGCTCAAATACAAACACTTGTTCTTTACAATGCTCTTTATTGAATATCCACAATACAGCAAAGCTCTAACAATTCCTCTATTATAAATCTGCAAAGCAACACATTTCAAATATACAGAGTCTACTTATCATATAGCCTAGCCTATGATATCAGTATTAGTAGCAATTTCTCTCTTTTTTGGACCTTCTGATGCATTAACAATTTCTCTCTTTTATGCAGGTAAACCTTCTGATGCATTAACAATAACTTGAAAAGCGATGTAGAATATCAAATTGACATTACAATGGTTCTCAAACTATTCAGTGCTGCATTCAGACTTCTTGATGCCTTTCTCAGCGAACTTGGATGTCACGATGTTAGAAATGGTGTGGTGTGGAATCAGGCGCAGAAGCAGATGGACAGTCCAACAAGACTTTACTGGAGAGTGCAAAATAAATCCAAAACAGCCAGAGGCCAAAAAGACGCACACAGGCGTCACAACACGAGCGCACAACACAGGGCGCAAAACTCTCCTCAACCGAGGAGGAAGCTAAATAGCAATAGCGTACCGAAACACGGGTAACGCACAAACACCTGACACAAAACAATTACACACAACACTACACTAACAACAAGGAAACTAAATAGGGTGCTTAATGAGACATAACATAAGACAGGTGTGGCTAACAGACAAAACTAATCAAACAGGAAACATGGAGCGGTGGCAGCTAGTACTCCGGAGACGACGACCGGCGAAACCCGCCCGAACAAGGAGGAGGAGCTGCCTCGGCCGAAACCGTGACAGTACCCCCCCCCTGACGCGCGGCTCCAGCCGCGCGCCGCCTCCGGCCTCGGGGACGCCCAGGAGGACGCGGAGCAGGGCGCGTAGGATGACCACGATGGAATTCGGTCATCAGGGACGGATCCAGAATGTCCCTCCTCGGCACCCAGCACCGCTCCTCCGGACCGTACCCCTCCCACTCCACGAGATATTGGAGACCCCCCATCCGGCGTCTCGAATCCAGGATGGTCCGAACAGTGTACGCCGGAGCCCCCTCGATCTCCAACGGGGGCGGAGGAGTCTCCTCAATCTCGAAGTCCTGGAGTGGACCAGCTACCACCGGCCTGAGGAGAGACACATGGAATGAGGGGTTAATATTCTTGTAATCAATAGGTAGTTCTAACCTGTAACACACCTCATTCAATCTCCTCAGGACTTTAAAAGGCCCCACAAACCGCCGACCCAGCTTCCGGCAGGGCAGGCGGAGGGGTAGGTTTCTGGTTGAGAGCCAGACTCGATCTCCAGGTGCGTACACTGGCCCCTCACTGCGGTGTAGGTCGGCGCTCGTCTTTTGTCGACGTATGGCACGCTGCAGATGGACGTGAGCAGCGTTCCACGTCTCCTCCGAGCGCCGTACCCACTCATCCACAGCGGGGGCCTCGATCTGGCTCTCATGCCACGGTGCCAGAACCGGCTGGTACCCTAATACACACTGAAAGGGGGTTAGTCTAGTGGAGGAGTGGCGGAGAGAGTTCTGTGCCATCTCGGCCCAGGGCACATATCTCGCCCACTCCTCCGGCCGGCCCTGACAATATGACCTCAGAAACCTACCCACATCCTGGTTGACTCTTTCGACCTGCCCATTGCTTTCCGGGTGGTAACCCGAGGTAAGGCTCACCGAGACCCCCAAACGTTCCATAAATGCTCTCCAGACTCTGGAGGTAAACTGGGGGCCTCGATCGGACACTATATCCTCGGGTACCCCGTAATGCCGGAAGACGTGAGTGAATAGAGCCTCAGCGGTCTGTAGGGCAGTAGGAAGACCCGGCATGGGAAGGAGACGACAGGCCTTCGAGAACCGATCCACAACGACCAGGATGGTGGTATTCCCCTGTGAGGAGGGAAGATCGGTAACAAAATCCACCGATAGGTGAGACCAGGGTCGTCGTGGAACGGGCAGGGGCTGTAATTTACCCCTGGGCAAGTGTCTGGGTGCCTTACACTGGGCACACACTGAGCAGGAGGAGACATAAACCCTCACATCCCTGGCTAACGTTGGCCACCAGTACTTCGTACTAAGGCAGTGCACCGTCCGACCAATACCCGGATGTCCAGAGGAGGGAGACGTGTGAGCCCAATAAATCAACCGATCCCGGACCTCGAGCGGGACGTACGTCCGACCCACCGGACACTGTGGAGGACTAGGGTCGGTACGTAACGCCCGCTCGATCTCCGCATCGACCTCCCACACCACCGGTGCCACCAGACAAGACTCCGGTAGTATGGGAATGGACTCCACGCACCTCTCCTCCGCGTCATACCGGCGGGAAAGAGCATCTGCCTTCCCGTTCTGGGACCCAGGGATGTAAGTGATCTTAAACACAAACCGGGCGAGAAACATAGTCCATCGAGCCTGGCGAGGATTCAGTCTCCTAGCTGCCCGAATGTATTCCAGGTTACGGTGATCGGTCAGAATGAGAAAAGGGTGCTGAGCCCCCTCAAGCCAATGCCTCCACACCTTTAGGGCCTGTACTACGGATAACAGCTCCCTGTCCCCTACGTCATAATTCCGCTCCGCCGGACTGAGCTTCTTAGAATAAAAAGCACAGGGGCGGAGCTTAGGTGGTGTACCCGAGCGTTGAGATAGAACGGCCCCAATACCGGCCTCAGACGCGTCCACCTCAACTTGGAAAGGTAAAGTGGGATCCGGGTGTGCCAACACCGGAGCCGAGGTAAACAGGTCCTTCAGTCTCCCAAAAGCCCTGTCCGCCTCAGCCGACCACTGCAAGCGCACCGGACCCCCCTTCAGAAGAGACGTAATGGGAGCTGCCACCTGTCCAAAACCCCGGATAAACCTCCGGTAGTAATTCGCAAAACCCAAAAACCGCTGCACCTCTTTAACCGTCGTTGGGGTTTGCCAATTACGCACGGCGGACACTCGGTCCACCTCCATTCTCACCCCTGACGCAGACAACTGGTAACCCAAAAAGGAAACTGACTCCTGAAAGAACAGACATTTCTCAGCCTTGACATACAGGTCATGCTCCAACAGTCTCCTCAATACCCTGCGCACCAGGGCTACATGCTCGGCCCGAGTAGGACTGTACACCAGAATATCATCGATGTACACCACCACTCCCTGCGCCTGCATGTCCCGGAAAATTTCATCTACAAACGATTGGAAGACTGATGGAGCATTCATTAACCCATATGGCATGACGAGATACTCGTAATGGCCGGAGGTAGTACTAAATGCTGTCTTCCACTCATCGCCCTCCCTAATGCGCACCAAATTATATGCGCTCCTGAGGTCCAATTTTGTGAAGAACCGTGCCCCGTGCAATGACTCCGTCATAGTCCCAATCAGCGGAAGTGGATAACTATATTTAACAGTCACCTGATTGAGACCGCGGTAGTCAATACACGGACGCAGACCTCCATCCTTCTTCTTCACAAAAAAGAAGCTTGAGGACGCGGGAGAAGTAGAGGACCGTATGTATCCCTGTCTCAGAGACTCGGCAATGTAAGTCTCCATTGCCCTTTTCTCCTCCTGTGACAAAGGATACACATGGCTCCGCGGAAGCGCGGCTCCTGTCTGGAGGTCTATCGCACAATCCCCCTGTCTATGAGGTGGCAATCGTGCCGCTCGGGTCTTACTAAACACGAGTGCCAAATCCTCATACTCAGGAGGAATGTGCAGTGCTGGCATCTGGTTCGGACTTTCCACCGAGGTCGCCCCTACGGAAACACCCAGACATAACCCCTCACACTGAGCAGACCACCCTTTAAGAGCCTTCTCTCGCCACGAAATAGTAGGATCATGGGTAGTCAACCAGGGAAGCCCCAGTACCACCGGATACGCAGGAGAGTCAATCAGATAGAGTTGAATCATCTCCTCATGACCCCCCTGCGTCATCATCCTAAGTGGCGCTGTGAGCTCCCCAATCCACCCAGATCCTAACGGACGACTATCTAAAGCATGTACGGGGAAAGGCTTATCGACTGGAAGGAGGGGAATCCCTAACTTAACACAGAATTTACGATCTATAAAATTCCCAGCTGCGCCTGAATCGACTAGGGCCTTATGCTGGGAACGAGGTGCAACCTGTGGAAAACAAACAGGTAATGTAAAGTGGACGACAGAAAGCTCTGGGTAAGTAGGGCGCCTACTCACCTGGGAGGACTCCCCACTGTATGGCCTGCCATCTCCCCCCTCAGAGGACCCTCCCCAGCACCCAGCCGCGGTGTGCCCTCCGCGGCCACACTGGGTGCAGGAGACTGCCCCCCTCGGGTTCCTACCTCTTCTCCCTCTAGCGCCAGCCCCTCCAAGCTCCATCGGACTCTGCTCGGAGGCGCTGGAGGGTGGAATGGGAGGCCCCCATCTGGGACGTCCGCGAGTCGTGAGTAGGTTGTCCAGACGAATAGCCATGTCCACAAGCTGGTCGAACGTTAATGTAGCATCCCTACAAGCTAACTCCCTGCGGACGTCCTCCCTAAGGCTACACCTAAAGTGGTCTATGAGGGCCTTCTCATTCCACCCCGCATCAGCCGCTAGAGTCCGGAACTCCAGCGCAAACTCTTGAACGCTCCTCATCCCCTGTCGGAGGTGGAATAGACGTTCCCCCGCCGCTCTTCCCTCTGGTGGATGGTCAAAGACCGCACGGAAACGGCGGGAGAACTCCGCATAGGTGACTGTGGCGGAGTCTATTCCCCTCCATTCGGCGTTGGCCCACTCCAACGCCTTGCCGGTGAGACAGGAGATGAGGGCGGAAACGCTCTCGTATCCCGAGGGCGCCGGGTGTATGGTGGCCAGGTAGAGCTCCACTTGCAAAAGGAACCCCTGACACCCGGCAGCGGAGCCGTCGTACGCCCTCGGGAGCGAGAGCCGAATTCCACTGGGTTCCGGTAGAGGGGTGGGCTGGTTGTCTGGTGGTGAAGGAGCAACAGGTGGGGCTGTGGGAACACCGCTGGTCTCCCATCGCCGAAGTGTGTCCATGACGCCCTCCAAAGCGTGCCCGATCCGATTTATGCGATGCTCTTGTCCCAGGAGACGTTCCTCCACGCTGTCGACGTGTGCTCCTGCTGATTCCATATCGGTGTGTAATTCTGTCACGATGTTAGAAATGGTGTGGTGTGGAATCAGGCGCAGAAGCAGATGGACAGTCCAACAAGACTTTACTGGAGAGTGCAAAATAAATCCAAAACAGCCAGAGGCCAAAAAGACGCACACAGGCGTCACAACACGAGCGCACAACACAGGGCGCAAAACTCTCCTCAACCGAGGAGGAAGCTAAATAGCAATAGCGTACCGAAACACGGGTAACGCACAAACACCTGACACAAAACAATTACACACAACACTACACTAACAACAAGGAAACTAAATAGGGTGCTTAATGAGACATAACATAAGACAGGTGTGGCTAACAGACAAAACTAATCAAACAGGAAACATGGAGCGGTGGCAGCTAGTACTCCGGAGACGACGACCGGCGAAACCCGCCCGAACAAGGAGGAGGAGCTGCCTCGGCCGAAACCGTGACATTGGAGCCCGCGGTGACTTTACATGAGAACACTTTGTCCTGGTTCCATTCTGACGTGTCAACCGTCAGACAGCTGCTGAGTTGGAACGTCTTGTTGGCTTGCGGCACGGGGCCACTCGTAGCGATGCCGCTCGTGACTGGATTCCCTCCCGCTGTCCAGCTCACATCAGCGTAGCCCATGGCCATCTGACTAGCCAGACACACCAGGGTGACTTTGCTGGACTTCAACTCAACACTGGACGGGGGGAGGATGGTCAAGACAGGAGGAGGGAGGGTAGAGTCTGGACCAATGGAATGAGCAGAAGAAACATTACACAAAATCATTAAATATGTTAGTAGAATGAAACAGGGTTGTGTGCATCATACTGTAGAATAAAAAATAAAACCATGTAATTCTATTGTTACATGTTGCACATTATGTCTGTTTGTAGCTTGCCTTATTTTGAAACTTTCTAAGAAACTCCCAATGTGTGACTTTGCGGAGGTAAAGCAGATTTCTGTGCAAGTGAATAATGAGTTTAGATCTCTAACTTTAAACATAATCAAGTAGTCAGATGTGCTTAAAATCAAATGTATATCCTCCTACTTATTCAACCAGAAAACAGAGTTACCAACTGTAATGTAGTAGCCTACAATGTCATTAATCATGTAGCAACATTGTCTGTAACTACCATATACATGGTTTTATCATTATTTAATATAACATGGGACCAACATTTTAAAGGTTGATACAACTTTATGTATCCTTCACATTCTCTGACTAAATAGATTATTATTGTATGAGACATTCAATCAATTTATTTTATATAGCCCTTCTTACATCAGCTAATATCTCGAAGTGCTGTACAGAAACCCAGCCTAAAACCCCAAACAGCTAGTAATGCAGGTGTAGAAGCACGGTGGCTAGGAAAAACTCCCTAGAAAGGCGAAAACCTAGGAAGAAACCTAGAGAGGAACCAGGCTATGAGGGGTGGCCAGTCCTCTTCTGGCTGTGCCGGATGGAGATTATAACAGAACCATGCCAAGATGTTCAAAAATGTTCATAAGTGACAAGCATGGTCAAATAATAATCAGGAATAAATCTCAGTTGGCTTTTCATAGCCGATCATTAAGAGTTGAAAACAGCAGGTCTGGGACAGGTAGGGGTTCCATAACCGCAGGCAGAACAGTTGAAACTGGAATAGCAGCAAGGCCAGGCGGACTGGGGACAGCAAGGAGTCACCACGGCCGGTAGTCCCGACGTATGGTCCTAGGGCTCAGGTCTCTCAGTTGGCTTTTCATAGCCGATCATTAAGAGTTGAAAACAGCAGGTCTGGGACAGGTAGGGGTTTCGTAGCCGCAGGCAGAACAGTTGAAACTGGAATAGCAGCAAGGCCAGGCGGACTGGGGACAGCAAGGTGTCATCATGCCCGGTAGTCCTGACGTATGGTCCTAGGGCTCAGGTTCTCAGAGAGAAAGAGAGAACGAGAGAATTAGAGAGAGCATACTTAAATTCACACAGGACACTGGATAAGACAGGAGAAGTACTCCAGGTATAACCAACTAACCCCAGCCCCCCGACACATAAACTACTGCAGCATAAATACTGGAGGCTGAGACAGGAGCGGTCCGGAGACACTGTGGCCCCATCCGAAGAAACCCCCGGACAGGGCCAAACAGGAAGGATATAACCCCACCCACTCCGCCAAAGCACAGCCCCCGCACCACTAGAGGGATATCCCCAACCACCAACTTACAATCCTGAGACAAGGCCGAGTATAGCCCACAGAGGTCTCCACCACAGCACAAACCAAGGGGGGGGGGGCGCCAACCCAGACAGGAAGATCACGTCAGTAACTCAACCCACTCAAGTGACGCACCCCTCCCAGGGACGGCATGAAAGAGCACCAGCAAGCCAGTGACTCAGCCCCTGCAACAGGGTTAGAGGCAGAGAACCCCAGTGGAGAGGGGAACCGGCCTGGCAGAGACAGCAAGGGCTGTTCGTTGCTCCAGCCTTTCCGTTCACCTTCACACTCCTGGGCCAGACTACACTCAATCATATGACCTACTGAAGAGATAAGTCTTCAGTAAAGACTTAAAGGTTGAGACCGAGTCTGCGTCTCTCACATGGGTAGGCAGACTGTTCCATAAAAATGGAGATCTATAGGAGAAAGCCCTGCCTCCCGCTGTTTGCTTAGAAATTCTAGGGACAATTAGGAGGCCTGCGTCTTGTGACCGTAGCGTACGTATTGGTATGTACGGCAGGACCAACTCGGAAAGATAGGTAGGAGCAAGCCCATGTAACGCTTTATAGGTTAACAGTAAAACCTTGAAATCAGCCCTTGCCTTAACAGGAAGCCAGTGTAGGGAAGCTAGCACTGGAGTAATATGATCAAATTTCTTGGTTCTAGTCAGGATTCTAGCAGCCGTATTTAGCACTAACTGAAGTTTATTTAGTGCTTTATCCGGGTAGCCGGAAAATAGAGCATTGCAGTAGTCTAACCTAGAAGTAACAAATGCATGGATTAATTTTTCTGCATCATTTTTGGACAGAAAATTTCTGATTTTTGCAATGTTACGTAGATGGAAAAAAGCTGTCCTTGAAACAGTCTTGATATGTTCGTCAAAAGAGAGATCAGGGTCAAGAGTAACGCCGAGGTCCTTCACAGTTTTATTTGAGACGACTTTACAACCATCAAGATGAATTGTCAGATTTAACAGAAGATCTCTTTGTTTCTTGGGACCTAGAACAAGCATCTCTGTTTTGTCCGAGTTTAAAAGTAAAAAGTTTTCAGCCATCCACTTCCTTATGTCTGAAACACAGGCTTCTAGCGAGGGCAATTTTGGGGCTTCACCATGTTTCATTGAAATGTACAGCTGTGTGTCATCCGCATAGCAGTGAAAGTTAACATTATGTTTTCGAATAACATCCCCAAGAGGTAAAATATATAGTGAAAACAATAGTGGTCCTAAAACGGAACCTTGAGGAACACCGAAATGTACAGTTGATTTGTCGGAGGACAGACCATTCACAGAGACAAACTGATATCTTTCCGACAGGTAGGATCTAAACCAGGCCAGAACTTGTCCGTGTAGACCAATTTGGGTTTCCAGTCTCTCCAAAAGAATGTGGTGATCGATGGTGTCAAAGGCAGCACTAAGGTCTAGTAGCACGAGGACAGATGCAGAGCCTCGGTCTGACGCCATTAAAAGGTCATTTACCACCTTCACAAGTGCAGTCTCAGTGCTATGATGGGGTCTAAAACCAGACTGAAGCATTTCGTATACATTGTTTGTCTTCAGAAAGGCAGTGAGTTGCTGCGCAACAGCTTTTTCTAAAATTTTTGAGAGGAATGGAAGATTCGATATAGGCCGATAGTTTTTTATATTTTCCGGGTCAAGGTTTGGCTTTTTCAAGAGAGGCTTTATCACTGCCACTTTTAGTGAGTTTGGTACACATCCGGTGGATAGAGAGCTGTTTATTATGTTCAACATAGGAGGGCCAAGCACAGGAAGCAGCTCCTTCAGCAGTTTAGTAGGAATAGGATCCAGTATGCAGCTTGAAGGTTTAGAGGCCATGATTATTTTCATCATTGTGTCAAGAGATATAGTACTAAAACACTTAAGTGTCTCTCCCGATCCCAGGCCCTCGCAGAGCTGTGCAGATCCAGGACAGCTAAGCCCTGGAGGAATACGCAGATTCAAAGAGGAGTCCGTAATTTGCTTTCTAATGGTCATGATCTTTTCCTCAAAGAAGTTCATGAATTTATCACTGCTGAAGTGAAAGCCATCCTCTCTTGGGGAATGCTGCTTTTTAGTTAGCTTTGCAACAGTATCAAAAAGAAATTTTGGATTGTTCTTATTTTCCTCGATTAAGTTGGAAAAGTAGGATGATCGAGCAGCAGTGAGGGCTCTTCGGTACTGCACGGTACTGTCTTTCCAAGCTAGTCGGAAGACTTCCAGTTTGGTGTGGCGCCATTTCCGTTCCAATTTCCTGGAAGCTTGCTTCAAAGCTCGGGTATTTTCTGTATACCAGGGAGCTAGTTTCTTATGACAAATGTTTTTCGTTTTTAGGGGTGCAACTGCATCTAGGGTATTGCGCAAGGTTAAATTGAGTTCCTCAGTTAAGTGGTTAACTGATTTTTGTCCTCTGACGTCCTTGGGTAGGCAGAAGGAGTCTGGAAGGGCATCAATGAATTTTTGTGTTGTTTGAGAATTTATAGCACGACTTTTGATGCTCCTTGGTTGGGGTCTGAGCAGATTATTTGTTGCGATTGCAAATGTAATAAAATGGTGGTCCGATAGTCCAGGATTTTGTGGAAAAACATTAAGATCTACAACATTTATTCCATGGGACAAAACTAGGTCCAGAGTATGACTGTGGCAGTGAGTAGGTCCAGAGACATGTTGGACAAAACCCACTGAGTCGATAATGGCTCCGAAAGACTTTTGGAGTGGGTCTGTGGACTTCTCCATGTGAATATTAAAATCACCAAAAATTAGAATATGATCTGCTATGACTACAAGGTCTGATAGGAATTCAGGAAACTCAGAGAGGAACGCTGTATATGGCCCAGGAGGCCTGTAAACAGTAGCTATAAAAAGTGATTGAGTAGGCTGCATAGATTTCATGACTAGAAGCTCAAAAGATGAAAACGCCATTTTTTTTTTTGTAAATTGAAATTTGCTATCGTAAATGTTAGCAACACCTCCGCCTTTGCGGGATGCACGGGGAATATGGTCACTAGTGTAACCAGGAGGTGAGGCCTCATTTAACACAGCAAATTCATCAGGCTTAAGCCATGTTTCAGTCAGGCCAATCACATCAAGATTATGATCAGTGATTAGTTCATTGACTATGACTGCCTTTGAAGTGAGGGATCTAACATTAAGTAACCCTATTTTGAGATGTGAGGTATCACGATCTCTTTCAATAATGGCAGGAATGGAGGAGGTCTTTATCCTAATAAGATTGCTAGGGTGAACACCGCCATGTTTAGTTTTGCCCAACCTAGGTCGAGGCACAGACACAGTCTCAATGGGTATGGCTGAGCTGACTACACTGACTGTGCTATTGGCAGACTCCACTAAGCTGGCAGGTTGGCTAACAGCCTGCTGCCTGGCCTGCACCCTATTTCACTGTGGGGCTAGAGGAGTTAGAGCCCTATCTATGTTGGTAGATAAGAGGAGAGCACCCCTCCAGCTAGGATGGAGTCCGTCACTCCTCAGCAGGTCAGGCTTGGTCCTGTTTGTGGGTGAGTCCCAGAAAGAGGGCCAATTATCCACAAATGTTATCTTTTGGGAGGGGCAGAAAACAGTTTTCAACCAGCGATTAAGTGCTGAGACTCTGCTGTAGAGCTCGTCACTTCCCCTAACTGGGAGGGGGCCAGAGACAATTACTCGATGCCGACACATCTTTCTAGCTGATTTACACGCTGAAGCTATGTTGCACTTGGTGACCTCTGACTGTTTCATCCTAACATCGTTGGTGCCGACGTGGATAACAATATCTCTATACTCTCTACACTCGCCAGTTTTAGCTTTAGCCAGCACCATCTTTAGATTAGCCTTAACGTCGGTAGCCCTGCCCCCTGGTAAACAGTGTATGATCGCTGGGTGATTCGTTTTAAGTCTAATACTGCGGGTAATGGAGTCGCCAATGACTAGGGTTTTCAATTTGTCAGAGCTAATGGTGGGAGCCTTCGGCGTCTCAGACCCCGTAACGGGAGGAGTAGAGACTAGAGAAGACTCAGACTCAGACTCCGACTCGCTACATAATGGGGAAAACCGGTTGAAGGTTTCTGTCGGCTGAATGAGCGACACCGGTTGAGCATTCCAACAGTATTTCCCTCCAGAAGCCATGAGAAAGTTGTCCGGCTGCGGGGACTGTGCGGGGGGATTTATACTAACGTTACTGTCTGTACTTACTGGTGGCACAGACGCCGTTTCTTCCTTTCCTACACTGAGATTACCCTTGCCTAACGATTGCGTCTGAAGCTGGGCTTGTAGCACAGCTATTCTCGCCGTAAGGCGATCGTTCTCCTGTATATTATGAGTACAGCGACTGCAATTAGAAGACATCATGTTAATGTTACTACTTAGCTTCGGCTGTTGAAGATGTTGATGAACCATGTCCAGATAAAGCGTCCGGAGTGAAAAAGTTGAATAAGGGAAAAAAGTTGCGATGGAAAAAAGGAAAATAACGTAAAGTTGGCAGCTAAAACGCACAGGAAAATGACTCTTCTGTCTCGGGATAAACGTCCGGGGTGAAAAAGTTTAACGAAAAAAGATGAGTGAGGACAAAACTAAAAAGTTGGTAAATTTGTTGAACACAGAGATTGATTAAACGTTTATTAAAAGTAAAACGTGAATAGTTTGGCAGGTAGCCAAGTAGCAACAAACATTATAAATGAGTAGTGTTGTCAAGTGACAGCAATAACCTACATGGTCAAATAGTGCAATACATTTTTTAAGTTTTTAAGTTTAAATGAGAAATCAACAACTACAGATATACTGTAGGCTATGAAGTTGTCACATTGTGTCCATGACCCTTGATAATCAGTACACATTTACATTAAATAATTATGAAGTAAGAATATCATGTTACATACTTTAACTCTATTAACTATGATGCATTACAAACCCTTGAAAACAAAAATATAAGGTTAAAATAAAGGGAACTCACCAGTGACAATGAGCTTGGTTCCTGGTCCGAATACCACAGTGATTCAGTTTGTGTTCATGGCCGTACAAAAACCTCCTCACTTTCACTACTGAGAGGACAGGAACTGAAACATCCCATTCAGTTACAGCTTCACTCTCTCTTCAAACATCTCAGGCTTTTCTAGAGTTTCTATCTATGAAGTAACAATATATAGTATATAGTATAGCATCATATTCTGCTGTTGGTGTCTGGTCCTTTTGAATCCATGAGTTAATGCACTATCTATGTGATGCAGTCTGACTTGATGATGATGTTGGTGGTGATGATGGATGATGAGTATGATGATGATGATGATGATGTTGTTGTTGTTGTTGATGATGATGATATAATCATGATGGTGGTGGTGGTGATGATGGTGGTGATGATGATGATGGTGATATAATTATGATGATGATGGTGATATAATGATGATGATGATGATGATGATGATGGTGATGGTGATGGTGATGGTGATGGTGATGGTGATGGTGATGATGATATAATGATGATGATGATGATGATGATGGTGATGATGATGATGATGATGATGATGATGATGATGATGATGATGATGATGATGATCACACCAAGAGAGCCAACATCAGTTTCCTTTCAGACAATGTCTTCTTATGCTCTTTTTGACATGTAGAGATGGAAACTTCAACTGCTGTTTCTTAGAGTTCACCCCTCTGCCACGCATAAAGCAGAAGTGAGTGTATTTGGGGAGGAGGTTTTTGTCATGGTATATATCACTGTGATACATACTCTTTAACAGAGTTGTCCCATGTGTTACAGTAATACACTGCTGAGTCTGTCTCCTCCACAGTGTTAATAATCAAACGATAATCGGATTTAGACTGATGATTAGATGTGAATTTAGGAGAGGAGAAACCGGAGCCATATTTTACAGAGGTCCAATTATAGTTGTACCACTGTAAAACATACTGAGGAACTCCTCCTGGAACCTGTTTATACCAATGAGCGGCACTATTCTTAACAGTCCCCAGGTTACAGTCCATAGTGGCCGTGTCTCCTTTCCTCACTGTCACAACAGGAGGCTTCTGTGTCACCACAGTCACACCACTGACACCTGGGAAATAAGAAGATGACATGTAGTGAAGAGAAACATACAGACTCATTATTAATAAAACATGAAGTAAAACCTCCAGGAAGTCAGACTCCTTACATGTTAGAGCAGTGATGAGAGTGCAGTGTCCCCAGCATGTTGTCAGTGTGTGGTGTGAACGGCCCTTACTGTCCAGCTGAGAGATGAGCAGGGTTGGAGTGTGAGGAGAGGAGAGGCTGCAGGACCCACCTATAAGGAGAGACAGGGAGGACCAGAGGGAGGGGCTTCTATATCTCAGCCTATCAGCTTCTGAGAAAATGGACTATTAAACTATAAAACATTGAAATATTTCTGATAGGACAAATTCAATGTATCATTGTAAAGAACAGTATTTTGTTTCTTCTCAGTTACTTTGACGTTAGTTAGTTTATATCAGCATGTCATAATATACCTAATAATAATATTATTATAATATTATCTGGACCTGATAGTGGGGTTCTGAACTAACAGTATATCACTAAATGACTGCTGATGTAATATGTCTCTACTGTAAACCAGGGGCCTTACTATCATGGAGGTTATCTGATACATGGAGTCTTCTGTTAGGACTGAAAGGACCATCTGGAATATCACTTTATGATTCATGGTTTGTGACAACTAGGTGTAATTGTTCATGACAACGTTCTACTAAATGTGGGAAGGGTTTTGTGTAAAACACAAGCATGGCATGTTCTCCTACTGCAGACACACTGGTTCAGGATGACTTGACATTCAGTTAGTGTTTATATTCAGAACATCTGAAAGCAGAAGTGAGTGTATTTGGGGAGGAGGTTTTTGTCATGGTGTATATCACTGTGATACGTGCACTTTAACAGAGCTGTCCCATGTGTGACAGTAATACACTGCTGAGTCCTCCTCTTCCACATTATTGATTATAAACTGATAATCCTTATCAGACGTGGCTTTAGATGTGAAACGATCAGAGGAGAAACCAGATCCATATTGATCAGGAGAGGCATGATTATGGTAAAACCTTAACACATACTGAGGAGCTCCTCCTGGAACCTGTTTATACCAGATTACATAATAACCTTCAGATTTAGTAATGTCACAGTGAAAAGTGGCAGTCCCCTTTGTACTGACAGTCAGTACTGAAGGTGTCTGTATCACTGCTTTCTGGCAACTGACATCTGTGGGAACAAAATACACAATTTAAGACATTTTTTCATACATGAATGTACAACTTCTAATGAATTCTTTAGATTCAGATTGAACATACAGTAAATTCCTTACATGTTAGAGCAGTGATGAGAGTGCCGAGTGTCCCCAGCATGTTGTCAGTGTGTGGTGTGAACATCCCTTACTGTCCAGCTGAGAGATGAGCAGGGTTGGAGTGTGAGGAGAGGAGAGGCTGCAGGACTCACCTATAAGGAGACACACAGGGAGGACCAGAGGGAGGGGCCTCTACAGTTAACCTATCACCAAGCCAGGGAGGACCAGAGGGAGGGGCCTCTACAGTTAACCTATCACCAAGCCAGGGAGGACCAGAGGGAGGGGCCTCTGCAGGTAACCAATCACCAGCTACTTTTATTGTTGATTTACATATCTGGGGGTTCACAGACTTCCACAGTTATAATAATAATATTATTATTATAATGAACAAAAATATAAATACAACATGCAACAATTTAAAAGATTTTACTGAGTTACAGTTCATATAAAGAATTGAATTAAAAGTTAATTGAAATAAATTAGGCCCTAATCTACGAATTCCACATGACTGGGCAAAGGTGCAGCCTTGGTTGGGCGTTGGAGGGCATAGGCCCACCCACTTGACAGCCAGGCCCACCCACTGGGGACACAGCCCCAGCCAATCAGAATTAGTTTTTCCCCAGCCCCCCCCCCCCCCCTCAGAGCAGGTCTAGAACGATGAGTTACTCAGTCCCCCACCCCTCAGAGCCGGCTAGAAGAATGAGTTACTCAGTCCCCCCATCAGAGCAGGTCTAGAAGAATGAGTTACTCAGTCCCCCCATCAGAGCAGGTCTAGAACGATGAGTTACTCAGTCCCCCCATCAGAGCAGGTCTAGAAGAATGAGTTACTCAGTCCCCCCATCAGAGCAGGTCTATGAAGTGCCTGTGGAAGCCTTTATAGTGTACTCCTTTTGACCAGAGCCCATTTGTCCTTTCAAGTGCCCTTGTTAAAAGTAGTGCACTATAAAAGGAATGAAGAGCCATTTGGGCTCTGGTCAGCTGCAACCTCAGTTTCAGTTCACTTCTCCGGGCACCTGCAGATCTCCCCTCCTCTCCCCTCCTCTCCCACACAGTTCTGAGAGGAGATAAAATAACCTCTTCATTTACATGAAGCTATAAATAAGGAGAGGAGGAGGGGAAGCAGGTGTGTCCTGGGGGAGAAAGAGAGCAACACATCACTGCCTGTAACTCAGTGTCAGAGCTAGAACACGTCCCTGGTGAATGACTCTGATAACTACAGATAGTAGACATGAAACCATCATGTTTTTTTATTTATTTTATTTATTTCACCTTTATTTAACCAGGTAAGCCAGTTGAGAACAAGTTCTCATTTACAACTGCGACCTGGCCAAGATAAAGCAAAGCAGTGTGATAAAAACAACAACACAGAGTTACATATGGGGTAAAAAAACATAAAGTCAAAAATACAACAGAAAATATATATACAGTGTTTGTTTTACTGGGGTGGGACTGAAACCAGTGGTCTGACCAGCACCAACTGGGCCTGCTGTAGAGTAGGTCCATCCTCAGTCATTAGTGGTGGTCCTATGTCTTCCTCTGGTGGACTTTGACAGAACTTCAGCCTTTATTCTGATCACTGATGCACAATGTAAAACATAACATGACACTGAGTGTACAAAACATTAAGAACATCTTCCTAATATTGAGTTGAATCTTACAGGGTCATAGTTCTTATTCATACTGAAAATAGTTCTTATTCATACTGAAAATTATACTGAGTCCAACATCTAATGTTAAAAATAGAGAACAGTTTAAACCATTTAATAATTGCAGCCAGGGGCGCAACTTGTCCCCCCCACATTCTGAAATTGCATTTTTGTCCGCCCAGTTTTATCATTGCAATGTGATACAAAAAGCCGGGAGAGTTGAGCATAGTTCAGTGTGTATGTGTTGCGCTCTTTCACCAAGTTATAAAAGCAAGCAGAGCAGAAACTGGCTACTATTGAGTTGACTGATGTAGCTGGCAAGGTAACTGCTGTCAACTGAACAGAAAAAAACTAAACTAGTGTTTATTCGCAGTACTGAGCTGGAATTGTAACCGACATGTTTCATCCCCTCTCTACTGAAGTGAATGAATAAGCTAAGCTAGCTAGTAGCTACCACAGCCAGGTCAGTTCTAGCCTCTAGTTATCCGACAGATAGCGATATGAGGTGGCTATTATTACAATCAAACAGCTGTTTTTTGTATGAAATGTTTTGTAGCCTTTGTTTTGTCTCGTTTCAGAAGTAAATGAACTTGGCTAATGTTGTATCTAAATAATAATGCTAATTATGCTGTTAGAACAAGGAGTCCGCTTACACTGTACTTTGATTATAAAGGTTTATTTATATCACAAGATTTCAGCGTAAGTTTACAGACATCTGCAGGCATATGGAGAACAATGACCCAAAATAATATTATGTTCTGTCCTCCTTTGTCTCAACCAAGTATTTATACTTTTTAACATGATATGGGTGGTCTCTCCTAGAGACCAATCCCATGACTCCACACAACAGACTTCCTCTGTTTTATGGGGTGCCCCTATAAAACTGCTCCCCAGATGCTTCCCTAAGCTGAATCAACATCCTCCAAGATACCATTTGCAAACGTTAGCAAAGTCATAAATTCCTTAGACACCACATATTCCCCCCTTCGAGACAAATTAAGTCTCGAAAACAAAAAGAATAGGATTATGACAAATAACAATTTCTCTTATTGAGTATCTTTAACAATAAACCAAAAACACATTTTTCTATGGAGTGTAAATACATTTCTATGAAATATGAACAAATCTTTATGGAGTGTGAGAGCAAAAAACCTGTCTGGCAGCTTTCTTTCCAAATATCCATCAATCAATCAAGACAGTAAAATTCTCTCACGGCCCATCTGCCCCAGGCAACCACCTAAGTACTCCAGATCAATTCATAAATCTTTATCAATGCATTTGAAACTGTGATGCAATTTGAATACACATGAAAGCCTCAGCAAACAAAATACAATCAAAAATGTCCACATTCAGGCTGGTCAACCCATCGGACCCTCCTGTGGATTCTCTCTATCCCTGTCTAGACCCAATATCCCTAAGCATCCACGAAATAAACAAAAACATCTGAGATCCCCACATGTACCCAATAACAGCAAATATCATTCTACAAAAATTCATACAGAAAGAATATGACACAAATTATGTATTACACATGCAAATATGTCTATATATCATTGCAGACACTGGAATGTAGTCCACTACACTTCATCTCCTCAGCAGTGTCGACTTCCAATGCAACGTTGATGATGGAATCGGAACATTTCCACACCTTCCTTGTTCCACTTCCTCCAGTCCATTCATATTGTCCTTTCATATTGTCCATGTTTGAGTATTTGAATCCCCTCTACACATTCTCCCATATGCTTCTGGAAGAAAATAAAAGACCAAACAGTATCTTTTGCAAAACAACACATTCAAATTAAAACATCAATATCAACTAAAAATGATATATACAATTATATATCAAATGAATCACATACCATTACCCCCCTTTGATTCATCACAAAATACTAAAATCACACTAATATTTAAAAACATTTGAAAAATGATCGGATATTCAAAATGGATATCTATCCATCAATACTCCATCCAGTCCCACTTGTTCATCTTCATCTAGATCAGAAACAGTTAACAACGGCATCTGAGTGTTTTCTCCAGGCATCACAACTCCAACCCATCTCAATATCATAGCCTTCGCAAAAGTCAATAACAAAGTACAAAAGCAAAACATCACACACAGCGCTATCAGAGCTGCTACTAAAATCTGAACCATCACTGCTCCCACTGGGCCTAACTGATCTTGCAACCAAGCCTTCGCTGACCATCCAGCTCCTTCAGATCTACCAAACGCATCCCTTATATTCTTCAATGCATCTATAACACTAGTGATATTATCGGAACTATCGGGGATCAAAGTATAGCAATCATCCCCCGTCAAGTTCATAGCCAAACATAAGCCACCTTGTTTTGCTAAAATATAGTCAAGAGCCATGTCATGTTTCAACAGCGTCAGTCTGTGACTTCTTTGAGTATTCGACAGAAGGTTAAACCCTCTTATCGTTTCATTTGCAAAACCCTGCAAAGTATAGGTAATATTATCAATGTGATCTGCCAAAAATGTTACACCATACCATGGAAAAAGTCCCAGTCCCCACTTCTCTCCTAGACTTATCCTCCAATGGTAGGCTTCTAGACTATGAAATTCCGCCATGTCCCTTTTCACCCTATTTCCAAACCTAGACTCAGATTGATCTGTGTCCGGTGCTTCCCCTCTTTTAATGGTAAAAACCTCATATGGAAGCTTCAACGTCGACATGTAACAACATCCTGTCCATCCATAGGGTAAGAATATATACTCTTTCTCACCACAAACCCACCAAATATCTCTAAAATTCCCAATAGTCACATTACCAGGCAAAAGCTGATCTTTCACCATCAAAGTCCTGCTCTTCTTACTAACTGGAACATGAAAAGTTACATTATATTTCTCATTACTAACCTTATGTTCATGCTTACCCAAAGTCATCATATAATCATCACAATCTGATATTCCCATAAACATCCCCTTTCCATCATATGTTTTATTAGAACAAAAACAGCTTTTAGCCCTCACTGGTTTCACCTCCAATGCTTCAGGAATCACTGTTAACTGATTTTCCTTCCTATCTAACAAATTCACATAGGGTAATTCATTTAACCAAGAACACTTAAACCTAGGCCTAAACAAATGTTTCGACAACGACATTAATGTATCTGTTAATGATTGTTTCTGATACAACAGCCATGATAAAGAATAAGATTGACACATACTTGATAGAGGTTGAGCTACCTTCTCTAAGTTTCAACCCCATGTTCCTTGTGCTAGAATTCTCAACAGACATGGACCCTCAAGATTCCTCACTGATCTTACAGTATGAGTTAACTGCTGGAACCAAAGATTCCTACCTGCCCATCCATCTTTAATTTGCAAAACAGAAGAATCAAATTCATATGCCTTCCATTTAGTTTTTCTCTTCCCTAACGGGCGGTATTGATCAGATATATATTCTTGTCTTCCATTAAAATCAAACAACTCATCCTGTACCTCCATGATAGTATTCTGCACTATTTCAGATGAATCTACATCATTCTCCCCTACCATCTGCTCTCCTATTTCAACACTATCCTTACTACCATTGACAGCATTCTCCATCCGTATCATAAACTCCTGAGTCACTCTTGCTACATCCTTTAGTTTCAGAAAAGTTGTTGTTGGTGTCTGTGTCATATTTCCTAAATGTGTTATTGCCGTCGTACCATTAATCTCTTTCAAAGTTGCTATTAAAATAGTTGCTTTAGTTGATGTATTAACACTCTTAACTATTTCCAGTGGGAAAGTTACAGATATCCTCTGTGTATTATTTACTGTTGGAGTGGCTACTGTAATATACTTCTCCTGAACTCCTTTGGTGACTGTGGAAGCTTCGACAGACTTCAAATCTTCCATCATAAGCATCACCTTACGAGTTACATAGCTTTTAACCAATAATTCTTAGCCGGAACAAATGTTAATGCTTGCACTAAATAAGTACACATATATTCTCCCTGATCTTTCCATGTAACATTATGCAAAATAAGTGAGCAATCACTCATAACCCTCTTCCACTTCATATCGTTGTACAAAATATACTTCCTTTGACTAGGGGTCACAGCTTCTACTTCTGGTCCTGATAACAACACTTCTTCTCCATAATTATCTCTCCATGTGGGAGGAACGTCACCACCCCCACTCCATCTCTCACATCTACAAGGAAGATGAGCTGTACCACCCATCCTAACCCTAATGACAGTCTTTTCCTCTAAAATTGGTGCTGGAGCGATAGGCTCCCTTGTAATCAAATGTGATACATTTATAGCTTTAATAACTGTCAATGTTGAAAGAGTTGAATTGCTTCTCACTGTTGTTATAATAGGCTGAAGTGTTGATGTCATTGTTGTTGATTCATCCATTTTCCCTAAAGCTTTTAACTCTTTACTTGTATTTCCATCTATCACCACTAGTGTCACTACATTAACTCTCAGTCCCAACTCTAATCCCTCACTTTCAAACTGTTGATTATAAAAAATACATTTATAATCACCTTGATCTTCCTGCTGGGAATTGTAAATATAGATACTGCAATCACCCTCAATCTTATCATTCAGCAACGCATACTTTCTCAATGCAACTGCTCCTAACATATCTAAACTCCTGCCATATCTATCTTCCCACTGAACTCTAAATTTCCCTTCACCACTGTTCTCTCTCGTGCACTTACATTGAAGCTGAGCTGACCGTCCTAGAGTTCCTTCAACTCTAGTTTTCTTAACTTTTTAATCTTACTTTTCTCCTAACTTTTCAAAAACCATTTCGCTGATTTATCCACAAATTCCTTTCCCACTAATTTGAGGATATGTGATCGGGAAGTCCCCACCTGCTTATGACTTCTTTACACAAAAACTTGGCAAACGACTGAGCATCTTTTAGCTCAGTTTGACATCTTATTCACCTCTTGGTGTAGGAATGTAACCAAGAATAACAGTCACCCCCTGTAAACATTATTTTTCAGACAGATTGTCCTCCTTCCTGTGATATAGTCAATCTGTTCAAGCAAATATGGTTCCCAAAAACCCTACTCCTTTGTGATCTTTCTCCTAATCTCCCCCCTTGCAACATTAGTTAACCCCTAGCTTCCTAAATCATCAGACCTAAGAGGTCTAGAGGCGCTACTATCAACCCCTTATGGTTTCTCCCAAAACAACAATTGATTGTTACTCTAAGGATTTTTTCTTGTCTTCAAAAACACCTGCTTTCGAAAGTCCTTCAATTTGTGGTTCAATCCCTTGGATTGCTTCATCTTTCAATGGATACTGATTCTTCCAAGGAGGTCTGGCTCCTGGTCGAAGTTCAACTTTCACAGATTGGGCTGATTTCACAAGTCCAATATCGGTACTGTGTTGAGACCACAAACATTCTGGAACTTGTTCCAACATCTTCTCTTTCATAGGGTCTGAATTCATCTGCACACTGCAAATAGATTAATGTGTCATCCGTACAGCTTGTGGCTCTCCTTGTCCTTGAGCCGAAATCATTATTTTGAGAAATCGCTGATCTTCACTCCTCCAAATCGCCAAATTCTCTTTCATCGGTATGAAAACAGCTTTCTCTGCTTCTGTCATAATTTCTCCTATTTGCTTCTGCTCATAGCCTTCCGAAACCAACAAGGTCACATGTGGCACACTCTTCTCAATCTCAAATTCTTTATTCAGATAATCGTCTGTGTTTATCTTCATAGCTGCTCCTTGTGGTCCTAAAATAATGCAACATGAGCTGAGTTGAACATTCTTTGGTTGAAGACTCAACCATTCCCCTGAGTTCGATTGGGCCGCATTCTTGAAATACTTGAGCATACAATGAAATGGATATTCCGGAAGCCTCGCATCTGGCATATTTGCCACAATAAATTTCTCCCTAATCTTAGCCTGCTTCAAAAAATCTTCACTGAGATTTACAATCCAGAATACTGAAGACGAATCCATCTCTGTCATCATCAACAATTGGTAAACCTTTTCCTTTGGCACTTCTACCAGACAGCCGTCTGGTGTACATCTTATTGTACAGTTCAACTTACACAATGCATCTCTTCCCAACAATACAATAGGTGTATGTTCTGATACCAGTATGGGTATTGTAATTTTTTTGATTTTTATAGCAGAGCTCAATTGGTTCCTTAAGAGTAATCAGCTGTTCCACTCCCTCAAATCCCTGTCCTAATTAGTTGATTTGACATAGTGAGATGTTAAACCTCTTCAGGCTGAACACAGATAAAAAGCCTTTCCGCTATCCATCATCACTTCCCATGGTCCGTTGTTTATTTTCACTTCAATTGTTGGATATTTTTTCCCTAACTGGTGCTACCAGCTGACACCCCCCTTTCGGATCTTCTAGTCACCCCTAGAATCCTTGCTCCGGGCCCCTTTAGGGGTTCACCTGTCCTCCAGATGATCTTGACTTGCTCCTGTATCTTCCTCTGAAATTCCCTCTGATGTTTCCTTCTGGCCCATTACACTCACAGCAAAGTCACCAACCTGTCCACAATTATAAACACTTCTGGAGATTGCTGGAAGTATGGCTTAAATCTTCCTCCTCTTCCTCTTTCTAAGCCTTCTCGTCGTCTTCCTCTCCAATTATGTGTCTGTCCAGAAACTGGCTGTGGATATGAAACAACTGGTACCGCCATTGGTGGCTGGTACAATTGCGGTTGGAACTGGTCCGGTTGAAGCTGTGGCAGTGATTGTTGATTTGGTGCACACTGATTCTGCATAACCAAAGCTTGTTTCTTCTCCTTCTTATTCTCCACCAGTTGTATTTGATTGAGTTTTCTGAGAGTTTCTTGGTCCTGTTCTTTCTGGTTGTGTTCCTTTTTCCTGTACAGATCCACTTGATGGGCTATATGATCTGTATAGACGCCTTTTGTCATGCTTCCAAGTCCAACCACCTCTGCCAGTTTGCTCCTTACTGGTGAGGGCAGTCCCATCTGCAGTTTAGCTCTCAAAATTGACTGCTCAATTTGACTCACATCTGGATCATTTCCAGTAATATTTCTCCACACTTGATGAACTCTTGACGCATAGGCTCTCGGATTTTCTTGTTGTCCTAGTGGATCAATCAGAATGTTGTCAGGATGCACATTTGTTGGAAACGTATCTTTCAGTGCTCTCCACAGCCGATTCCTACTTGCAGCCAACAATTCAGGGTCGTTCACTGCAGTCCCCACATATCTATTGAGTCCAGCTCTCTGAAATATTTCTTCCATATCTGGAATCCCAAGGAGATTAGCCAAACGTCTCTTAATGTCTCCTATGGCTGACTGTGTTCCCACCGTAATTTCTTCCAATTTTGAAATCCAAGGATAGGCTCCATCTTGAAGAGTAGGCAGCTTCTCAAGTATATCTGACATATCGGTATTTTGCAAAGGCTTATATTCTAGGTTTTGTCCTCGAATGATCACTGGCATCATCTTCTTACTGGTGCCCTCTTTCCTTGGCCTCAATGTATACTTTTTCTCCAATTCTTGGGATCCTTTCCTCAGCAGTTTTTTCTTCTGTATCTTCAGCTTCTTGAGTTGTTGTTCCAGTTCTCTTACTTCTTCTAAATTATTCGCTTTATCCAGGCATGATACGCATCGGTCTATATCTCTTTCTATTTCTTCTGTGCTAGTCATTGTAGGATAAAATCCTCTTGAATATGAAGCACCTTTAATCTCCAAATCTTTATCGCTGTCTTCATCTTCGCTTTCATCAGAACTAGAATATCTTGTATTCTTCTTCTTCAAACATCCATCAGAGATCAAATCTCTAGTATCCTTCTTCTTCCTTCAACTTCCATCACCCCTTCTTTCCTCTCTTGCCAACTTCCTTCTGATCACAGAGTCATATCCACCCATGATCTCCTCTCAATCACTCTGATCATCATCATCATCTTCATCTTCAAGTTCCATCTTCCTTAACCTCACTCCACCCTTAGTTTCCAGACATCTCGTTTTCTTCCTACTTTTGGAGTTTTGATTCATCTTTATGGTCGTTTCTGCTTTTCCTCTCTCTATTATTCAATCACTTTTATCATGTTGATGACGTCAGGGTTAAGAGTCCCTTCCACTAGCCATGGTTGTTCAATGTCAGGCCAACGTTTATTCCCTTTCCAGATAACCTTGCAATACCATTAACTAAAGGATTACTATTTTCTACTACCTCAACAGGAGTAATTACTTTCATAGTTTTGATGTCCTTTTTCCCCATTGTAACAACTCTTTTATATTCCTTTATTGTGAAGAAAAAAAAAATATATATATTTTTCTTTTTCCCCCCAAATTAATTAATTAATCAATTATTTATTCATCAATGTATTTATTTGTATCAATTTATTTTAATTTATTTTATTTTACCAAATTATTGATTAGTGGCAATCTTACCACATTCAATCAGGAAAGTAAATGAAAGTAGTCAACTTCAGAGCAATCCAAAAAAATAAAGACCTCTAATCCTGCAACACTACAGCACTCACAAATCAATTGCCTAATAAGCACCCAATGACCTTAATTTTACAGAATAATGTCAGTACTCGATTCCCAACACAACTCTAATCAAACCAACTTATGCACAAAAACTCCAATATGCAATTACATCAATTGATCAGTCTGTTGCCAAGTCCCTGTCAAATTGTCACAACATCAAATATGCTAGGCACACAAAAAACTTTTACTTCACTATATTCCTAAAAAAGAACATCCCTGGTCATCCCTACTGTCTCTGATCTGGGTCACTAAACACAAAATGTGCCTTTGGCTATCTGTAAATGAATAAATAAAATGAAAAAATGGTGCCCCCTGGTTTGCTTAATATAAGGATTTTGAAATAATTTATACTTTTAGATTTACTTTTACTCAAGTAGTATTTTATTTGGGAGGTCGATACGGACATCGAGCGGGCATTACGCACCGACCCTAGCCCTCCACAGTGTCCGGTGGGTCGGACGTACGTCCCGCTCGAGGTCCGGGATCGGCTCATTTATTGGGCTCACACGTCACCCTCCTCTGGGCATCCAGGTATTGGCCGGACAGTGCACTGCCTTAGCACAAAGTACTGGTGGCCAACGTTAGCCAGGGATGTGAGGATTTATGTCTCCTCCTGCTCGGTGTGTGCCCAGTGTAAGGCGCCCAGACACTTGCCCAGGGGTAAGTTACAACCCCTGCCCGTTCCACAACGACCCTGGTCTCACCTCTCGGTGGATTTCGTTACAGACCTTCCCTCCTCACAGGGGAATTCCACCATCCTGGTCGTTGTGGATCGGTTCTCGAAGGCCTGTCGTCTCCTTCCCATGCCGGGTCTTCCTACTGCCCTACAGACCGCTGAGGCTCTATTTACCCACTTCTTCCGGCATTACGGGGTACCCGAGGATATGTCTGATCGAGGCCCACAGTTTACCTCCAGAGTCTGGAGAGCGTTTATGGAACGGTTGGGGGTTTCGGTGAGCCTTACCTCGGGTTACCACCCGGAGAGTAATGGGCAGGTCGAACGTGTCAACTAGGATGTGGGTAGGTTTCTGAGGTCATATTGCCAGGGCCGGCCGGAGGAGTGGGCGAGATATGTTCCCTGTGCCGAGATGGCACAGAACTCTCTCCGCCACTCCTCCACTAAACTAACCCCTTTCCAGTGTGTGTTGGGGTACCAGCCGGTTCTGGCACCTTGGCATGAGAGCCAGATCAAGGCCCCTGCGGTGGATGAGTGGGTGCGGCGCTCCGAGGAGACGTGGAACGCTGCACACATCCATCTGCAGCGAGCCATCCGTCGACAGAAGACGAGCGCCGATCTCCACCGCAGTGAGGGGCCAGTGTACGCACCTGGAGATCGAGTCTGGCTCTCAACCAGAAACCTGCCCCTCCGCCTGCCCTGCCGGAAGCTGGGTCGGCGGTTTGTGGGGCCTTTTAAAGTCCTGAGGAGATTGAACGAGGTGTGTTACAGGTTACAACTGCCCATTGATTACAAGAATATTAACCCCTCGTTCCATGTGTCTCTCCTCAGGCCGGTGGTAGCTGGTCCACTCCAGGACTATGAGATAGAAGAGACTCCTCCGCCCCCGTTGGACATCGAGGGGGCTCCGGCGTACACTGTTCGGTCCATCCTAGATTCGAGACGCCGGATGGGGGGTCTCCAATATCTCGTGGAGTGGGAGGGGTACGGCCCGGAGGAGCGGTGCTGGGTGCCGAGGAGGGACATCCTAGACCCGTCTCTTCTGACCGAGTTCCATCGTGGTCATCCTACGCGCCCTGCTCCGCGTCCTCCTGGTCGTCCCCGAGGCCGGGGTCGGCGCACGGCTGGAGCCGCGCGTCAAGGGTGGGGTACTGTCACGGTTTCGGCCGAGGCTGCTCCTTCTCCTTGTTCGGGCAGGCTTCGGCGGTCGTCGTCTCCGGAGTACTAGCTGCCACCGTTCTATGTTTCTATGTTCTATGTCACGTGTAGTAGTTGGTTCGCTGTTCTGTTCTCTCTGTATTTCGTTTTGTTTGAGAGAGTCCTGCACGTTGTGCGCACTTACTTTGGTTCTTCCAGTGTGCGTATGTTTCGCCTGTGGCCTGTTGCCGTGTTTGGCTTGTATTTTCGGACTTCACTAAAGACATCTGTTTCAAATCTCTGTGTGTCCTGCGTGTGATTCCACGTTACCTCTACACTCAACCCTGACAATTGCTTAAAGAAAAAAATAAGCAAACATGTTTGGTGTTCTCCAAAAGGCATGTGGGAGACTCACCAAACATATGGAAGACGGTACTCTGGTCAGATGAGACTAAAATTGAGCTTTTTGGCCATCAAGGAAAACGCTATGTCTGGCGCAAACCCAACACCTCTCATCACCCCAAGAACACCATCCCCACAGTGAAGCATGGTGGTGGCAGCATCATGCTGTGGGGATGTTTTTCATCAGCAGGGACTGGGAAACTGGTCAGAATTGAAGGAATGATGGATGGTGCTAAATACAGGGAAATTCTTAAGGAAAACCTGTTTCAGTCTTCCAGAGATTTGAGAATGGGACAGAGGTTCACCTTCCAGCAGGACAATGACCCTGAGCATACTGCTAAAGCAACACTCAAATGGTTTAAGGGGAAACATTTAGATGTCTTGGAATGGCCTATTCAAAGCCCAGACCTCAATCCAATTGAGAATCTGTGGTATGACTTAAAGATTGCTGTACACCAGCGGAACCCATCCAACTTGAAGGAGCTGGAGCAGTTTTATATACTGTATACTATATGGGGGATTGGAAATTATGCAGACAATTACATTAATGGAAGCTACAATCTATCCACAATATTAAAGCTGTTCTTCCACAGTGTGTTCAGTATGGAGTAATGGAGTTGTAACTGTCTGGCCTCTACTGAGCTGTTCCTCCACAGTGTGTTCAGTATGGAGTAATGGAGTTGTAACTGTCTGGCCTGTACTGAGCTGTTCCTCCACAGTGTGTTCAGTATGGAGTAATGGAGTTGTAACTGTCTGGCCTGTACTGAGCTGTTCCTCACAGTGTGTTCAGTATGGAGTGATGGAGTTGTAACTGTCTGGCCTGTACTGAGCTGTTCCTCACAGTGTGTTCAGTATGGAGTAATGGAGTTGTAACTGTCTGGCCTGTACTGAGCTGTTCCTCCACAGTGTGTTCAGTATGGAGTAATGGAGTTGTAACTGTCTGGCCTGTACTGAGCTGTTCCTCCACAGTGTGTTCAGTATGGAGTAATGGAGTTGTAACTGTCTGGCCTGTACTGAGCTGTTCCTCACAGTGTGTTCAGTATGGAGTGATGGAGTTGTAACTGTCTGGCCTGTACTGAGCTGTTCCTCACAGTGTGTTCAGTATGGAGTAATGGAGTTGTAACTGTCTGGCCTGTACTGAGCTGTTCCTCACAGTGTGTTCAGTATGGAGTAATGGAGTTGTAACTGTCTGGCCTGTACTGAGCTGTTCCTCACAGTGTGTTCAGTATGGAGTAATGGAGTTGTTTATGTCCTCCTCTGAAGGAGCACTAAACTGCACAGTGCACACACTGCATGGCTTCTGGAGTCAGACTGGTTCCATGCTGAGAGGTGATAAGCTATTTAACATGTTCATATACAGTTACTATTACAACACCACCAGTCAGCTGTTTAACATGTTCATATACAGTTGCTATTACAACACACACCAAAGTCAGCTGTTTAACGTGTTTGTTTACCATTGCCATTACAACACACCAAAGTCAGCCATTGGTTGTGTTTACTGTTTATGCAGAAAACCCTTGATTTGGAATCCAGTAGAAATTGAACATCTTTAAGACTATTTCTACAACCATTTCACAAAATTCTGAAATTCACAATATTACACAAGTTTCGACCGCTCTTGAGAGCTGTTTCAACCACTTCATTCTATGGGTGGAAAAGTGTGTGTGTGTAGTGGTCTCAGTGGAAACTCTCTGTCATTCACATGGTGAGTTGAGCCCATAATTCAAGTAGAATAATGGTCTTACTAGAGCAGACTGAGTCTTGTCAGTGTAACTCATGTTCACCTCAACTAATTTCAGGTCAATTGGAGGGACATTCTGTTCCAGAGAAAGTATAATCTACGTCTTTCATGACTCTAGGTGACTGGCCATGAGGAGGAAGGTGTTGAGTTGGCCAGCAGTTCCAGAACAGCAGAAAACATTTAAAAAGCTGGAAGCTCTGCACATATTCCTCTCCTCTGGATATCTACCTCACCTGCGCTGAGCTACTCTGAACCAAAACAGGATCCAAAGCATCAAGAAGAGCCAAGACAAATAGAGGATGGGAGGACTGGGAGTAAAACAACAGGAGACCTGGACCTGAGACCTACCAGCTACCTACTGGGACAAACCTGGACCTGAGACCTACCATCTACCTACTGGGACAAACCTGGACCTGAGACCTACCATCTACCTACTGGGACAAACCTGGACCTGAGACCTACCATCTACCTACTGGGACAAACCTGGACCTGAGCCCTACCATCTACCTACTGGGACAAACCTGGACCTGAGACCTACCAGCTACCTACTGGGACAAACCTGGACCTGAGACCTACCAGCTACCTACTGGGACAAACCTGGACCTGAGACCTACCAGCTACCTACTGGGACAAACCTGGACCTCCTCCTCTCCTCTCCTCTCCTCTCCTCTCCTCTCCTCTCCTCTCCTCTCCTCTCCTCTCCTCTCCTCTCCTCTCCTCTCCTCTCCTCTCCTCTCCTCTCCTCTCCTCTCCTCTCCTCTCCTCTCCTCTCCTCTCCTCTCCTCTCATTTACATTTACATCATTTAGCTCCTATCCAGAGTGACTTACAAATTGGTGCATTCACCTTATGATAGCCAGTGGGACAACCACTTTACAATATATATATATTTCCTCTCCTCTCCTCTCCTCTCTGTCCTGTAGTCTCTTAAACTGACTGGAAGACAGGGGGAGAACCGCCTCTCACACATTGATTAGTTGAGAGGACAGGGGAAGAATATTTTCTGAGAGGACAGAGGGAGAACCATTTCCTGGCAGCTAGGAAGATGAGGAGGTTCTAGTCCATGAGATGGTTTCGTTTTCCCTGGTTGAGGAGAGAGACCGCACAGACTGAGACCAGCCCACTCATACCAAAGGTACAGGAACTGTCTGTCTGTCTGTCTGTCTGACAACCTGTATGCTGTTAGTTATATACTCACTGTACATCATACTGAATAAAGTTTACAGACCCTTCAACGTTGCAAGCATAGAAAAACAATCTAGAAAGCACTTGCAACCTTTAACCCTGTCAATTTGACTGGTAAACACACGGGTACACTCACAATGGCTACCATCCACCCATTATGCCATTCTTGACTTGAATGGGGAGACCTGTTCTATAGATTATATTTCTATGGTTGAGAGTAGGCTAAACCTAAAGACAATGACCACTTTAGACTGAGCTTGATAAGTTGTTTTGGTCTCAGGGAAACCTAATTGTGTTTTGTCCGTCCTGTATTCCTCTCTGAAGACAGACACAGATAGAGAGTTGTCAGGAGTCCTTCAGGGGAGTGAGGACAGCAGCACAGAAGAACAGGCTCCAGAACCAGGACCTAATGATGGACCAGAGAACCAGAGTAGAACCAGGGAGGTAGAACCCAGAGCCCATAGCAGGCCCTTCTCCCTGAGCGACTGCCTTCTCAAGTACCTCCTGTTCTTCAGCAACCTCCTCTTCACGGTGCTAGGCCTGTTGGTCCTGGCCCTGGGTCTGTGGGGGCTCATCAACAAGGAATCCTTCGCTCAGGAGAAAATAGGACAGATCAGCACCGACCCCATGCTGGTGTTTGTGATGCTGGGCTTGTTGCTGTCCACCCTTTGTGTCAGGCTGTGTGGGGGCTCTGAGAGAGAACTGCTGCCTGCTCCAGGTCTTCTCAGCCACGGTGCTGGTCCTAGTAGTAGCCTAGGTCCTAGCGGCCATCTTGGCCTACAGCCTGCAGGGACAGATAGAGGGATACCTGAGGTCAGGTATGCTGGCTGCCATGGTGCGTTACCAGGATGACCTGGACCTGAGGTTCATCACAGATGAGATCCAGATAGGACTGCAGTGCTGCGGGGCCAACAACTACAGAGACTGGGAGGTCAACATGTGAGTGAGATGTGACTGACCAGACCACTGACATGATGACTTGTGATGACATGGTTCATTGACTGACACACAGCCTTGTGAACTGATGTCTGTCAATGGGGGTTGTTAGGGTTTCATCATTTTGATAATTTTGATAGTTTGATAGTTTTGATAGTTTTAAAAGATAATTTATCTCAGAGAATAACCTGTATGAATAAAGATGAAATAAAATATACATCTGTAAAAGATGTTACACAACTAGGGTTATTGCTTTTATGTCACATAACATTATCCAAGCAGCCAATTTGATTGGTTGCAGTCCTTGACTTCTCCCCTCCCATGTCCTCTCCCTCCCAGGTACTATAATGGGGGTGTAATCCAGGCTCTGTCCCGGCCACGACCGGGAGACCCATGGGGCGGCGCACAATTGGCCCAGCGTCGTCCAGGGTAGGGGAGGGAATGGCCGGCAGGGATGTAGCTCAGTTGGTAGAGCATGGCGTTACAGTAGTACATTTGAATAGACACTTCCTTCATATGACCTACAGGGGGCAGCAGTGCTAACCTAAAAGCTTGTAATGACTGTAGCTGGCCTCCACAGGAGCTGGTCAGAGGTATTCTGTTGTTCTGCTTTAATAATCAGTCAGTCAACAGCACAGTATTTACATATCAACTTTATCTCCACAGTAGTTACACATTGTTAACACTGTCAATCCCAAAACACAAATCTAGGGCTGCAGTGCATTCATGTATTTCATGTATTCAGAAGCATCTGCTAATGGTGTTTCTATCAGATCCAGGTACAGTATTGTAATGGAATGACTCCTGTTAGGAGTCTATGGGCTACATTAGTCCCTTAGTCTCTTCCCCATTATCATCCTCTATGCTGCAGTGCTGTAGTCCACCTCTGAGATCCAGTCATCCATCACCTCAGATTTGACACTGCCAGGCCCCAAGGCCAGGTTTGTCTCAGTAGTCAGTTGATAGGTCTCAGGTCCAGGTTTTTCCCAGGAGGTAGATGGTAGGTCTCAGGTCCAGGTATGTCCCAGGAGGTAGATGGTAGGTCTCAGGTCCAGGTATGTCCCAGGAGGTAGATGGTAGGTCTCAGGTCCAGGTTTGTCCCAGTGGGTAGTTGGTAGGTCTCAGGTCCAGGTTTGTCCCAGTAGGTAGATGGTAGGTCTCAGGTCCAGGTTTGTCCCAGTAGGTAGATGGTAGGTCTCAGGTCCAGGTATGTCCCAGTAGGTAGATGTTAGGTCTCAGGTCCAGGTTTGTCCCAGTAGGTAGATGGTAGGTCTCAGGTCCAGGTTTGTCCCAGTAGGTAGCTGGTAGGTCTCAGGTCCAGGTTTGTCCCAGGAGGTAGATGGTAGGTCTCAGGTCCAGGTTTGTCCCAGTAGGTAGATGGTAGGTCTCAGGTCCAGGTTTGTCCCAGTAGGTAGATGGTAGGTCTCAGGTCCAGGTTGTCCCAGTAGGTAGATGGTAGGTCTCAGGTCCAGGTTTGTCCCAGTAGGTAGATGGTAGGTCTCAGGTCCAGGTTTGTCCCAGTAGGTAGATGGTAGGTCTCAGGTCCAGGTTTGTTCCAGTAGGTAGATGGTAGGTCTCAGGTCCAGGTTTGTCCCAGTAGGTAGCTGGTAGGTCTCAGGTCCAGGTTTTTCTCAGTAGGTAGCTGGTAGGTCTCAGGTCCAGGTCTCCTGTAGTTTTACTCCCAGTCCTCCCATCCTCTATTTGTCTTGGCTCTTCTTGTTGCTTTGTTTCCTGTTTTGGTTCAGAGTATCTCAGCTCAGGTGAGGTAGATATCCAGAGGAGAGGAATATGTGCAGATCTTCCAGCTTTTTTAATGTTTTCTGCTGTTCTGGAACTGCTGGCCAACTCAACACCTTCCTCCTCATGGCCAGTCAGCTAGAGTCATGAAAGACATCAATTATACTCTCTCTGGAACAGATTGTCCCTCAAATAGACCTTAAATGAGTTGAGGTGAACATGAGTTACACTGACCAGACTCAGTCTGCTCTAATATGACCATTATTCTACTGGAATGATGGGCTCAACTCACCATGTGAATGACAGAGAGTTTCCACTGAGACCACAACACTCACAAACTTTTCCACACATATAATGAAGGGGTCCAAACAGCTCTCAAGAGCGGTCGAAACTTGGGTAATATTGTGAATTTCTGAGTTTTGTGAAATGGTTGCACAAATAGAATTACAGATGTTTGATTTCTACTGGATTCCAAATCACAGGATATTCTGCATAAACAGTAAACACAAGCAATGGCTGACTTTGGTGTGTTGTTATAGCCACTGTATATGAACATGTTAAGCAGCTGTCTTTGGTGTGTGTTGTTATAGCAACTGTATTTAAACATGTTAAACAGCTTTTCTTCAGCATGAAACGCGTCTGACTCCAGAAGCCGTGCAGCACAGTGCTCCATCAGATGAATACATTAACAACTGCATTACTCCATACAGAACACACTGTGTTGGGGCAGCTCAGTACAGGCCAGACTGTGTAATGGATTTATGTTAGCAGCTCCCACAGGTCCCCATACTCTATCCAACTCTTCAACAGGGATTGCGGTATTTCAGAACATCAATACCTGAACCATTTAATCAGTCTAGTCTTCAGATGCTTCAGATGTGAACAAATTAGATTTGACAGTAAACAAAACGTTCAAATATTTACACACTCTACAATCTAGTGGACTATTCTTTATAATGGACCTTTGGGAAGAACGGAAATATTATTTCTACAGCATAGTACATGGACTCTGCTCCCTCCCCAACACACACGCATGCATGCACGCACGCACGCACACACACACACACACTCTTCCTGTGTAGTACTGTCTCTTCATGTGTAGTACTGTTTCTTCCTGTGTAGTCCTGTCTCTTCCTGTGTAGTACTGTCTCTTCCTGTGTAGTACTGTCTCTTCCTGTGTAGTGCTGTTTCTTCCTGTGTAGTACTGTTTCTTCCTGTGTAGTACTGTCTCTTCCTGTCTCTTCCTGTGTAATATTGTCTCTTCATGTGTAGTACTGTCTCTTCCTATGTAGTACTGTCTCTTCCTGTGTAGTATTGTCTCTTCATGTGTAGCACTGTCTCTTCCTATGTAGTACTGTCTCTTCCTGTCTCTTCCTGTGTAGTACTTGCTCTTCCTGTGTAGTCCTGTCTCATCCTGTGTAGTACTGTCTCTTCCTGTGTAGTTCTGTCTCTTCCTGTCACTTCCTGTGTAGTACTGTCTCTTCCTGTGTAGTACTGTTTCTTCCTGTGTAGTACTGTCTCTTCCTGTGTAGTACTGTCTCTTCCTGTCTATTCCTGTGTAGTACTTGCTCTTCCTGTGTAGTACTGTCTCCTCCTGTGTAGTACTGTCTCTTCCTGTTTAGTACTGTCTCTTCCTGTGTAGCACTGTCTCTTCCTGTGTAGTACTGTCTCCTCCTGTGTAGTACTGTCTCTTCCTGTGTAGTACTGTCTCTTCCTGTGTATTACTGTCTCTTCCTGTGTAGTACTGTCTCTTCCTGTGTAGTACTGTTTCTTCCAGTGTAGTACTGTTTCTTCCTGTGTAGTACTGTCTCTTCCTGTCTCTTCCTGTGTAGTATTGTCTCTTCATGTGTAGTACTGTCTCTTATTGTGTAGTACTGTCTCTTCCTGTGTAGTACTGTCTCTTCCTGTGTAGTACTACATCTTCCTGTCTCTTCCTGTGTAGCATTGTCTCTTCCTGTGTAGTCCTGTCTCTTACTGTGTAGTACTGTCTCTTCCTGTGTAGTACTGTCTCTTCCTGTCTCTTCCTGTGTAGTACTGTCTCTTCCTGTGTAGTACTGTTTCTTCCTGTGTAGTACCTTCTCTTCCTGTGTAGTACTATATTTTCCTGTGTATTCCTGTGTAGTACTGTCTGTTCCTGTGTAGTGCTGTCTCTTCCTGTGTAGTACTGTCTCTTCCTCTGTAAAACTGTTTCTTCCTGTGCAGTACTGTTTCTTCCTGTGTAGTACTGTCTATTCCTGTGTAGTACTGTCTCTTACCGTGTAGTACTGTCTCTTCCTGTCTCTTCCTGTGTAGTACTGTCTCTTCCTCTGTAGTACTGTCTCTTCCTGTGTAGTATTGTTTATTCCTGTGTAGTACTCTTTCTTCCTGTGTAGTACTGTTTCTTCCTTTGCAGTACTGTTTCTTCCTTTGTAGTACTGTCTCTTCCTGTCTCTTCCTGTGTAGTACTGTTTCTTCCTGTGCAGTACTGTTTCTTCCTGTGTAGTACTGTCTCTTCCTGAGTAGTACTGTTTCTTCCTGTTTAGTACTGTTTCTTCCTGTGTAGTACTGTATCTTCCTGTCTCTTCCTGTGTAGCATTGTCTCATCATGTGTATTACTGTCTCTTCCTGTGTAGTACTGTCTCTTCCTGTCTCTTCCTGTGTAGTACTGTCTCTTCCTGTGTAGTACTGTTTCTTCCTGTGTAGTACTGTCTCTTCCTGTGTAGTACTGTCTCTTCCTGTGTAGTACTGTCTCTTCTTGTGTAGTACTGTCTCTTCATGTGTAGTACTGTATCTTCCTGTGTAGTACTGTCTCTTCCTGTGTAGTACTGTTTCTTCCTGTGTAGTACTGTTTCTTCCTATGTAGTACTGTATCTTCCTGTCTCTTAATGTGTAGCATTGTGTCTTCATGTGTAGTACTGTCTCTTCCTGTGTAGTACTGTCTCTTCCTGTCTCTTCCTGTGTAGTACTGTCTCTTCCTGTGTAGTACTGTCTCTTCCTGTGTAGTACTGTCTCTTCATGTGTAGTACTGTATCTTCCTATGTAGTACTGTCTCTTCCTGTGTAGTACTGTTTCTTCCTTTGTAGTACTGTTTCTTCCTATATAGTACTGTCTCTTCCTGTCTCTTCCTGTGTAGTACTGTCTCTTCCTGTCTCTTCCTGTGTAGCATTGTCTCTTCATGTGTAGTACTGTCTCTTCCTGTGTAGTACTGTCTCTTCCTGTCTCTTCCTGTGTAGTACTGTCTCTTCCTGAGTAGTACTGTTTCTTCCTGTCTTTTCTTGTGTAGTACTGTCTCTTCTTGTGTAGTATTTTCTCTTCCTGTGTAGTACTGTTTCTTCCTATGTAGTACTGTCTCTTCCTCTGTAAAACTGTTTCTTCCTGTGCAGTACTGTTTCTTCCTGTGTAGTACTGTCTATTCCCATGTAGTACTGTCTCTTACCGTGTAGTACTGTCTCTTCCTGTCTCTTCCTGTGTAGTACTGTCTCTTCCTCTGTAGTACTGTCTCTTCCTGTGTAGTATTGTTTATTCCTGTGTAGTACTCTTTCTTCCTGTGTAGTACTGTTTCTTCCTGTGTAGTACTGTTTCTTCCTGTGTAGTACTGTCTCTTCCTGAGTAGTACTGTTTCTTCCTGTTTAGTACTGTTTCTTCCTGTGTAGTACTGTCTCTTCCTGAGTAGTACTGTTTCTTCCTGTTTAGTACTGTTTCTTCCTGTGTAGTACTGTATCTTCCTGTCTCTTCCTGTGTAGCATTGTCTCTTCATGTGTAGTACTGTCTCTTCCTGTGTAGTACTGTCTCTTCCTGTCTCTTCCTATGTAGTACTGTCTCTTCCTGTGTAGTACTGTTTCTTCCTGTGTAGTACTGTCTCTTCCTGTGTAGTACTGTCACTTCCTCTGTAAAACTGTTTCTTCCTGTGCAGGACTGTTTCTTCCTGTGTAGTATTGTCTATTCCTGTGTAGTACTGTCTCTTACCGTGTAGTACTGTCTCTTCCTGTCTCTTCCTGTGTAGTACTGTCTCTTCCTCTGTAGTACTGTCTCTTCCTGTGTAGTATTGTTTATTCCTGTGTAGTACTCTTTCTTCCTGTGTAGTACTGTTTCTTCCTGTGCAGTACTGTTTCTTCCTTTGTAGTACTGTCTCTTCCTGTCTCTTCCTGTGTAGTACTGTTTCTTCCTGTGCAGTACTGTTTCTTCCTGTGTAGTACTGTCTCTTCCTGAGTAGTACTGTTTCTTCCTGTTTAGTACTGTTTCTTCCTGTGTAGTACTGTATCTTCCTGTCTCTTCCTGTGTAGCATTGTCTCTTCATGTGTAGTACTGTCTCTTCCTGTGTAGTACTGTCTCTTCCTGTCTCTTCCTGTGTAGTACTGTCTCTTCCTGTGTAGTACTGTTTCTTCCTGTGTAGTACTGTCTCTTCCTATGTAGTACTGTCTCTTCCTGTGTAGTACTGTCTCTTCCTGTGTAGTACTGTCTCTTCATGTGTAGTACTGTATCTTCCTGTGTAGTACTGTCTCTTCCTGTGTAGTACTGTTTCTTCCTGTGTAGTACTGTTTCTTCCTATGTAGTACTGCATCTTCCTGTCTCTTAATGTGTAGCATTGTGTCTTCATGTGTAGTACTGTCTCTTCCTGTGTAGTACTGTCTCTTCCTGTCTCTTCCTGTGTGGTACTGTCTCTTCCTGTGTAGTACTGTCTCTTCCTGTGTAGTACTGTCTCTTCATGTGTAGTACTGTTTCTTCCTTTGTAGTACTGTTTCTTCCTATATAGTACTGTCTCTTCCTGTCTCTTCCTGTGTAGTACTGTCTCTTCTTGTGTAGTATTTTCTCTTCCTGTGTAGTACTGTTTCTTCCTATGTAGTACTGTCTCTTCCTGTGTAGTACTGTTTCTTCCTGTGCAGTACTGTTTCTTCCTTTGTAGTACTGTCTCTTCCTGTCTCTTCCTGTGTAGTACTGTTTCTTCCTGTGTAGTACTGTTTCTTCCTGTGCAGTACTGTTTCTTCCTTTGTAGTACTGTCTCTTCCTGTCTCTTCCTGTGTAGTACTGTTTCTTCCTGTGCAGTACTGTTTCTTCCTGTGTAGTACTGTCTCTTTCTGTCTCTTCCTGTGTAATATTGTCTCTTCATGTGTAGTACTGTCTCTTCCTATGTAGTACTGTCTCTTCCTGTCTCTTCCTGTGTAGTATTGTCTCTTCATGTGTAGCACTGTCTCTTCCTATGTAGTACTGTCTCTTCCTGTCTCTTCCTGTGTAGTACTTGCTCTTCCTGTGTAGTCCTGTCTCATCCTGTGTAGTACTGTCCCTTCCTGTGTAGTTCTGTCTCTTCCTGTCACTTCCTGTGTAGTACTGTCTCTTCCTGTGTAGTACTGTTTCTTCCTGTGTAGTACTGTCTCTTCCTGTGTAGTACTGTCTCTTCCTGTGTAGTACTGTCTCTTCCTGTGTAGCACTGTCTCTTCCTGTGTAGTACTGTCTCCTCCTGTGTAGTACTGTCTCTTCCTGTGTAGTACTGTCTCTTCCTGTGTATTACTGTCTCTTCCTGTGTAGTACTGTCTCTTCCTGTGTAGTACTGTTTCTTCCAGTGTAGTACTGTTTCTTCCTGTGTAGTACTGTCTCTTCCTGTCTCTTCCTGTGTAGTATTGTCTCTTCATGTGTAGTACTGTCTCTTACTGTGTAGTACTGTCTCTTCCTGTGTAGTACTGTCTCTTCCTGTGTAGTACTACATCTTCCTGTCTCTTCCTGTGTAGCATTGTCTCTTCCTGTGTAGTCCTGTCTCTTCCTGTGTAGTACTTTCTCTTCCTGTGTAGTTCTGTCTCTTCCTGTCACTTCCTGTGTTGTACTGTCTCTTCCTGTGTAGTACTGTTTCTTCCTGTGTAGTACTGTCTCTTCCTGTGTAGTACTGTCTCTTCCTGTGTAGTACTGTCTCTTCCTGTGTAGCACTGTCTCTTCCTGTGTAGTACTGTCTCCTCCTGTGTAGTACTGTCTCTTCCTGTCTCTTCCTGTGTAGTACTTGCTCTTCCTGTGTAGTCCTGTCTCATCCTGTGTAGTACTGTCTCTTCCTGTGTAGTTCTGTCTCTTCCTGTCACTTCCTGTGTAGTACTGTCTCTTCCTGTGTAGTACTGTTTCTTCCTGTGTAGTACTGTCTCTTCCTGTGTAGTACTGTCTCTTCCTGTGTAGTACTGTCTCTTCCTGTGTAGCACTGTCTCTTCCTGTGTAGTACTGTCTCCTCCTGTGTAGTACTGTCTCTTCCTGTGTAGTACTGTCTCTTCCTGTGTATTACTGTCTCTTCCTGTGTAGTACTGTCTCTTCCTGTGTAGTACTGTTTCTTCCAGTGTAGTACTGTTTCTTCCTGTGTAGTACTGTCTCTTCCTGTCTCTTCCTGTGTAATATTGTCTCTTCATGTGTAGTACTGTCTCTTACTGTGTAGTACTGTCTCTTCCTGTGTAGTACTGTCTCTTCCTGTGTAGTACTACATCTTCCTGTTTCTTCCTGTGTAACATTGTCTCTTCCTGTGTAGTCCTGTCTCTTCCTGTGTAGTACTTTCTCTTCCTGTGTAGTTCTGTCTCTTCCTGTCACTTCCTGTGTTGTACTGTCTCTTCCTGTGTAGTACTGTTTCTTCCTGTGTAGTACTGTCTCTTCCTGTGTAGTACTGTCTCTTCCTGTGTAGTACTGTCTCTTCCTGTGTAGCACTGTCTCTTCCTGTGTAGTACTGTCTCCTCCTGTGTAGTACTGTCTCTTCCTGTGTAGTACTGTCTCTTCCTGTGTATTACTGTCTCTTCCTGTGTAGTACTGTCTCTTCCTGTGTAGTACTGTTTCTTCCAGTGTAGTACTGTTTCTTCCTGTGTAGTACTGTCTCTTCCTGTCTCTTCCTGTGTAGTATTGTCTCTTCATGTGTAGTACTGTCTCTTACTGTGTAGTACTGTCTCTTCCTGTGTAGTACTGTCTCTTCCTGTGTAGTACTACATCTTCCTGTCTCTTCCTGTGTAGCATTGTCTCTTCCTGTGTAGTCCTGTCTCTTCCTGTGTAGTACTGTCTCTTCCTGTGTAGTACTGTCTCTTCCTGTCTCTTCCTGTGTAGTACTGTCTCTTCCTGTGTAGTACTGTTTCTTCCTGTGTAGTACCTTCTCTTCTTGTGTAGTACTATATTTTCCTGTGTATTCCTGTGTAGTACTGTCTGTTCCTGTGTAGTGCTGTCTCTTCCTGTGTAGTACTGTCTCTTCCTCTGTAAAACTGTTTCTTCCTGTGCAGTACTGTTTCTTCCTGTGTAGTACTGTCTATTCCTGTGTAGTACTGTCTCTTACCGTGTAGTACTGTCTCTTCCTGTCCCTTCCTGTGTAGTACTGTCTCTTCCTCTGTAGTACTGTCTCTTCCTGTGTAGTATTGTTTATTCCTGTGTAGTACTCTTTCTTCCTGTGTAGTACTGTTTCTTCCTGTGCAGTACTGTTTCTTCCTTTGTAGTACTGTCTCTTCCTGTCTCTTCCTGTGTAGTACTGTTTCTTCCTGTGCAGTACTGTTTCTTCCTGTGTAGTACTGTCTCTTCCTGAGTAGTACTGTTTCTTCCTGTTTAGTACTGTTTCTTCCTGTGTAGTACTGTATCTTCCTGTCTCTTCCTGTGTATTATTGTCTCTTCATGTGTATTACTGTCTCTTCCTGTGTAGTACTGTCTCTTCCTGTCTCTTCCTGTGTAGTACTGTCTCTTCCTGTGTAGTACTGTTTCTTCCTGTGTAGTACTGTCTCTTCCTGTGTATTATTGTCTCTTCATGTGTATTACTGTCTCTTCCTGTGTAGTACTGTCTCTTCCTGTCTCTTCCTGTGTAGTACTGTCTCTTCCTGTGTAGTACTGTTTCTTCCTGTGTAGTACTGTCTCTTCCTGTGTAGTACTGTCTCTTCCTGTCTCTTCCTGTGTAGTACCTTCTCTTCCTGTGTAGTACTGTCTCTTCCTGTCTCTTAATGTGTAGCATTGTGTCTTCATGTGTAGTACTGTCTCTTCCTGTGTAGTACTGTCTCTTCCTGTCTCTTCCTGTGTAGTACTGTCTCTTCCTGTGTAGTACTGTTTCTTCCTGTGTAGTACTGTCTCTTCCTGTGTAGTACTGTCTCTTCCTGTCTCTTCATGTGTAGCACTGTCTCTTCCTATGTAGTACTGTCTCTTCCTGTCTCTTCCTGTGTAGTACTTGCTCTTCCTGTGTAGTCCTGTCTCATCCTGTGTAGTACTGTCTCTTCCTGTGTAGTTCTGTCTCTTCCTGTCACTTCCTGTGTAGTACTGTCTCTTCCTGTGTAGTACTGTTTCTTCCTGTGTAGTACTGTCTCTTCCTGTGTAGTACTGTCTCTTCCTGTCTATTCCTGTGTAGTACTTGCTCTTCCTGTGTAGTACTGTCTCCTCCTGTGTAGTACTGTCTCTTCCTGTTTAGTACTGTCTCTTCCTGTGTAGCACTGTCTCTTCCTGTGTAGTACTGTCTCCTCCTGTGTAGTACTGTCTCTTCCTGTGTAGTACTGTCTCTTCCTGTGTATTACTGTCTCTTCCTGTGTAGTACTGTCTCTTCCTGTGTAGTACTGTTTCTTCCAGTGTAGTACTGTTTCTTCCTGTGTAGTACTGTCTCTTCCTGTCTCTTCCTGTGTAGTATTGTCTCTTCATGTGTAGTACTGTCTCTTACTGTGTAGTACTGTCTCTTCCTGTGTAGTACTGTCACTTCCTGTGTAGCACTACATCTTCCTGTCTCTTCCTGTGTAGCATTGTCTCTTCCTGTGTAGTCCTGTCTCTTACTGTGTAGTACTGTCTCTTCCTGTGTAGTACTGTCTCTTCCTGTCTCTTCCTGTGTAGTACTGTCTCTTCCTGTGTAGTACTGTTTCTTCCTGTGTAGTACCTTCTCTTCCTGTGTAGTACTATATTTTCCTGTGTATTCCTGTGTAGTACTGTCTGTTCCTGTGTAGTGCTGTCTCTTCCTGTGTAGTACTGTCTCTTCCTCTGTAAAACTGTTTCTTCCTGTGCAGTACTGTTTCTTCCTGTGTAGTACTGTCTATTCCTGTGTAGTACTGTCTCTTACCGTGTAGTACTGTCTCTTCCTGTCTCTTCCTGTGTAGTACTTGCTCTTCCTGTGTAGTACTGTCTCCTCCTGTGTAGTACTGTCTCTTCCTGTTTAGTACTGTCTCTTCCTGTGTAGGACTGTCTCTTCCTGTGTAGTACTGTCTCCTCCTGTGTAGTACTGTCTCTTCCTGTGTAGTACTGTCTCTTCCTGTCTCTTCCTGTGTAGTACTGTCTCTTCCTCTGTAGTACTGTCTCTTCCTGTGTAGTATTGTTTATTCCTGTGTAGTACTCTTTCTTCCTTTGCAGTACTGTTTCTTCCTTTGTAGTACTGTCTCTTCCTGTCTCTTCCTGTGTAGTACTGTTTCTTCCTGTGCAGTACTGTTTCTTCCTGTGTAGTACTGTCTCTTCCTGAGTAGTACTGTTTCTTCCTGTTTAGTACTGTTTCTTCCTGTGTAGTACTGTATCTTCCTGTCTCTTCCTGTGTAGCATTGTCTCATCATGTGTATTACTGTCTCTTCCTGTGTAGTACTGTCTCTTCCTGTCTCTTCCTGTGTAGTACTGTCTCTTCCTGTGTAGTACTGTTTCTTCCTGTGTAGTACTGTCTCTTCCTGTGTAGTACTGTCTCTTCCTGTGTAGTACTGTCTGTTCCTGTGTAGTGCTATCTCTTCCTGTGTAGTACTGTATCTTCCTGTGTAGTACTGTCTCTTCCTGTGTAGTACTGTTTCTTCCTGTGTAGTACTGTTTCTTCCTATGTAGTACTGTATCTTCCTGTCTCTTAATGTGTAGCATTGTGTCTTCATGTGTAGTACTGTCTCTTCCTGTGTAGTACTGTCTCTTCCTGTCTCTTCCTGTGTAGTACTGTCTCTTCCTGTGTAGTACTGTCTCTTCCTGTGTAGTACTGTCTCTTCATGTGTAGTACTGTATCTTCCTATGTAGTACTGTCTCTTCCTGTGTAGTACTGTTTCTTCCTTTGTAGTACTGTTTCTTCCTATATAGTACTGTCTCTTCTTGTCTCTTCCTGTGTAGTACTGTCTCTTCCTGTCTCTTCCTGTGTAGCATTGTCTCTTCATGTGTAGTACTGTCTCTTCCTGTGTAGTACTGTCTCTTCCTGTCTCTTCCTATGTAGTACTGTCTCTTCCTGTGTAGTACTGTTTCTTCCTGTGTAGTACTGTCTCTTCCTGTGTAGTACTGTCTCTTCCTCTGTAAAACTGTTTCTTCCTGTGCAGTACTGTTTCTTCCTGTGTAGTACTGTCTATTCCTGTGTAGTACTGTCTCTTACCGTGTAGTACTGTCTCTTCCTGTCTCTTCCTGTGTAGTACTGTCTCTTCCTCTGTAGTACTGTCTCTTCCTGTGTAGTATTGTTTATTCCTGTGTAGTACTCTTTCTTCCTGTGTAGTACTGTTTCTTCCTGTGCAGTACTGTTTCTTCCTTTGTAGTACTGTCTCTTCCTGTCTCTTCCTGTGTAATATTGTCTCTTCATGTGTAGTACTGTCTCTTCCTATGTAGTACTGTCTCTTCCTGTCTCTTCCTGTGTAGTATTGTCTCTTCATGTGTAGCACTGTCTCTTCCTATGTAGTACTGTCACTTCCTGTCTCTTCCTGTGTAGTACTTGCTCTTCCTGTGTAGTCCTGTCTCATCCTGTGTAGTACTCTTTCTTCCTGTGTAGTACTGTTTCTTCCTGTGCAGTACTGTTTCTTCCTTTGTAGTACTGTCTCTTCCTGTCTCTTCCTGTGTAATATTGTCTCTTCATGTGTAGTACTGTCTCTTCCTATGTAGTACTGTCTCTTCCTGTCTCTTCCTGTGTAGTATTGTCTCTTCATGTGTAGCACTGTCTCTTCCTATGTAGTACTGTCACTTCCTGTCTCTTCCTGTGTAGTACTTGCTCTTCCTGTGTAGTCCTGTCTCATCCTGTGTAGTACTGTCTCTTCCTGTGTAGTTCTGTCTCTTCCTGTCACTTCCTGTGTAGTACTGTCTCTTCCTGTGTAGTACTGTTTCTTCCTGTGTAGTACTGTCTCTTCCTGTGTAGTACTGTCTCTTCCTGTGTAGTACTGTCTCTTCCTGTGTAGCACTGTCTCTTCCTGTGTAGTACTGTCTCCTCCTGTGTAGTACTGTCTCTTCCTGTGTAGTACTGTCTCTTCCTGTGTATTACTGTCTCTTCCTGTGTAGTACTGTCTCTTCCTGTGTAGTACTGTTTCTTCCAGTGTAGTACTGTTTCTTCCTGTGTAGTACTGTCTCTTCCTGTCTCTTCCTGTGTAGTATTGTCTCTTCATGTGTAGTACTGTCTCTTACTGTGTAGTACTGTCTCTTCCTGTGTAGTACTGTCTCTTCCTGTGTAGTACTACATCTTCCTGTCTCTTCCTGTGTAGCATTGTCTCTTCCTGTGTAGTCCTGTCTCTTCCTGTGTAGTACTGTCTCTTCCTGTGTAGTACTGTCTCTTCCTGTCTCTTCCTTTGTAGTACTGTCTCTTCCTGTGTAGTACTGTTTCTTCCTGTGTAGTACCTTCTCTTCTTGTGTAGTACTATATTTTCCTGTGTATTCCTGTGTAGTACTGTCTGTTCCTGTGTAGTGCTGTCTCTTCCTGTGTAGTACTGTCTCTTCCTCTGTAAAACTGTTTCTTCCTGTGCAGTACTGTTTCTTCCTGTGTAGTACTGTCTATTCCTGTGTAGTACTGTCTCTTCCTGTCCCTTCCTGTGTAGTACTGTCTCTTCCTCTGTAGTACTGTCTCTTCCTGTGTAGTATTGTTTATTCCTGTGTAGTACTCTTTCTTCCTGTGTAGTACTGTTTCTTCCTGTGCAGTACTGTTTCTTCCTTTGTAGTACTGTCTCTTCCTGTCTCTTCCTGTGTAGTACTGTTTCTTCCTGTGCAGTACTGTTTCTTCCTGTGTAGTACTGTCTCTTCCTGAGTAGTACTGTTTCTTCCTGTTTAGTACTGTTTCTTCCTGTGTAGTACTGTATCTTCCTGTCTCTTCCTGTGTAGCATTGTCTCTTCATGTGTATTACTGTCTCTTCCTGTGTAGTACTGTCTCTTCCTGTCTCTTCCTGTGTATTACTGTCTTTTCCTGTGTAGTACTGTTTCTTCCTGTGTAGTACTGTCTCTTCCTGTGTAGTACTGTCTCTTCCTGTGTAGTACTACATTTTACATTTTACATTTTAGTCATTTAGCAGACGCTCTTATCCAGAGCGACTTACAGTTAGTGAATACATATTTTTTATTTTTTTATACTGCCCCCCCGTGGGAATCGTACCCACAACCCTGGCGTTGCAAACGCCACGCTCTATCAACTGAGCTACATCCCTGCCGGCCATTCCCTCCCCTACCCTGGACGACGCTGGGCCAATTGTGCGCCGCCCATGAGTCTCCCGGTCGCGGCCGGCTGCGACAGAGCCTGGATTCGAACCAGGATCTAGTGGCACAGTTAGCACTGCGATGCAGTGCCTTAGACCACTGCGCCACTCAGGAGTATAAGGAAGAGACTTCCTGTGTAGTACTGTCTCTTCCTGTGTAGTACTGTCTCTTCATGTGTAGTACAGTATCTTCCTGTGTAGTACTGTCTCTTCCTGTGTAGTACTGTTTCTTCCTGTGTAGTACTGTCTCTTCCTGTCTCTTCCTGTGTAGTACTGTCTCTTCCTGTGTAGTACTGTCTCTTCCTGTGTAGTACTGTCTCTTCATGTGTAGTACTGTATTTTCCTGTGTAGTACTGTCTCTTCCTGTGTAGTACTGTTTCTTCCTTTGTAGTACTGTTTCTTCCTATATAGTACTGTCTCTTCCTGTCTCTTCCTGTGTAGTACTGTCTCTTCCTGAGTAGTACTGTTTCTTCCTGTCTTTTCTTGTGTAGTACTGTCTCTTCTTGTGTAGTATTTTCTCTTCCTGTGTAGTACTGTTTCTTCCTATGTAGTACTGTCTCTTCCTGTGTAGTACTGTCTCTTCCTGTGTATTACTGTCTCTTCCTGTGTAGTACTGTTTCTTCCTGTGTAGTACTGTTTCTTCCTGTGTAGTACTGTCTCTTCCTGAGTAGTACTGTTTCTTCCTGTTTAGTACTGTTTCTTCCTGTGTAGTATTGTATCTTCCTGTCTCTTCCTGTGTAGCATTGTCTCTTCATGTGTAGTACTGTCTCTTCCTGTGTAGTACTGTCTCTTCCTGTCTCTTCCTATGTAGTACTGTCTCTTCCTGTGTAGTACTGTTTCTTCCTGTGTAGTACTGTCTCTTCCTGTGTAGTACTGTCACTTCCTCTGTAAAACTGTTTCTTCCTGTGCAGGACTGTTTCTTCCTGTGTAGTATTGTCTATTCCTGTGTAGTACTGTCTCTTACCGTGTAGTACTGTCTCTTCCTGTCTCTTCCTGTGTAGTACTGTCTCTTCCTCTGTAGTACTGTCTCTTCCTGTGTAGTATTGTTTATTCCTGTGTAGTACTCTTTCTTCCTGTGTAGTTCTGTTTCTTCCTGTGCAGTACTGTTTCTTCCTTTGTAGTACTGTCTCTTCCTGTCTCTTCCTGTGTAGTACTGTTTCTTCCTGTGCAGTACTGTTTCTTCCTGTGTAGTACTGTCTCTTCCTGAGTAGTACTGTTTCTTCCTGTTTAGTACTGTTTCTTCCTGTGTAGTACTGTATCTTCCTGTCTCTTCCTGTGTAGCATTGTCTCTTCATGTGTAGTACTGTCTCTTCCTGTGTAGTACTGTCTCTTCCTGTCTCTTCCTGTGTAGTACTGTCTCTTCCTGTGTAGTACTGTTTCTTCCTGTGTAGTACTGTCTCTTCCTATGTAGTACTGTCTCTTCCTGTGTAGTACTGTCTCTTCCTGTGTAGTACTGTCTCTTCATGTGTAGTACTGTATCTTCCTGTGTAGTACTGTCTCTTCCTGTGTAGTACTGTTTCTTCCTGTGTAGTACTGTTTCTTCCTATGTAGTACTGTATCTTCCTGTCTCTTAATGTGTAGCATTGTGTCTTCATGTGTAGTACTGTCTCTTCCTGTGTAGTACTGTCTCTTCCTGTCTCTTCCTGTGTGGTACTGTCTCTTCCTGTGTAGTACTGTCTCTTCCTGTGTAGTACTGTCTCTTCATGTGTAGTACTGTTTCTTCCTTTGTAGTACTGTTTCTTCCTATGTAGTACTGTCTCTTCCTGTGTAGTACTGTTTCTTCCTGTGCAGTACTGTTTCTTCCTTTGTAGTACTGTCTCTTCCTGTCTCTTCCTGTGTAGTACTGTTTCTTCCTGTGTAGTACTGTTTCTTCCTGTGCAGTACTGTTTCTTCCTTTGTAGTACTGTCTCTTCCTGTCTCTTCCTGTGTAGTACTGTTTCTTCCTGTGCAGTACTGTTTCTTCCTGTGTAGTACTGTCTCTTCCTGTCTCTTCCTGTGTAATATTGTCTCTTCATGTGTAGTACTGTCTCTTCCTATGTAGTACTGTCTCTTCCTGTCTCTTCCTGTGTAGTATTGTCTCTTCATGTGTAGCACTGTCTCTTCCTATGTAGTACTGTCTCTTCCTGTCTCTTCCTGTGTAGTACTTGCTCTTCCTGTGTAGTCCTCTCTCATCCTGTGTAGTACTGTCTCTTCCTGTGTAGTTCTGTCTCTTCCTGTCACTTCCTGTGTAGTACTGTCTCTTCCTGTGTAGTACTGTTTCTTCCTGTGTAGTACTGTCTCTTCCTGTGTAGTACTGTCTCTTCCTGTGTAGTACTGTCTCTTCCTGTGTAGCACTGTCTCTTCCTGTGTAGTACTGTCTCCTCCTGTGTAGTACTGTCTCTTCCTGTGTAGTACTGTCTCTTCCTGTGTATTACTGTCTCTTCCTGTGTAGTACTGTCTCTTCCTGTGTAGTACTGTTTCTTCCAGTGTAGTACTGTTTCTTCCTGTGTAGTACTGTCTCTTCCTGTCTCTTCCTGTGTAGTATTGTCTCTTCATGTGTAGTACTGTCTCTTACTGTGTAGTACTGTATCTTCCTGTGTAGTACTGTCTCTTCCTGTGTAGTACTACATCTTCCTGTCTCTTCCTGTGTAGCATTGTCTCTTCCTATGTAGTCCTGTCTCTTCCTGTGTAGTACTTTCTCTTCCTGTGTAGTTCTGTCTCTTCCTGTCACTTCATGTGTTGTACTGTCTCTTCCTGTGTAGTACTGTTTCTTCCTGTGTAGCATTGTCTCTTCCTGTGTAGTCCTGTCTCTTCCTGTGTAGTACTGTCTCTTCCTGTGTAGTACTGTCTCTTCCTGTCTCTTCCTGTGTAGTACTGTCTCTTCCTGTGTAGTACTGTTTCTTCCTGTGTAGTACCTTCTCTTCTTGTGTAGTACTATATTTTCCTGTGTATTCCTGTGTAGTACTGTCTCTTCCTGTGTAGTACTGTTTCTTCCTGTGTAGTACTGTCTCTTCCTATGTAGTACTGTCTCTTCCTGTGTAGTACTGTCTCTTCCTGTGTAGTACTGTCTCTTCATGTGTAGTACTGTATCTTCCTGTGTAGTACTGTCTCTTCCTGTGTAGTACTGTTTCTTCCTGTGTAGTACTGTTTCTTCCTATGTAGTACTGTATCTTCCTGTCTCTTAATGTGTGGTACTGTCTCTTCCTGTGTAGTACTGTCTCTTCCTGTGTAGTACTGTCTCTTCATGTGTAGTACTGTTTCTTCCTTTGTAGTACTGTTTCTTCCTATATAGTACTGTCTCTTCCTGTCTCTTCCTGTGTAGTACTGTCTCTTCTTGTGTAGTATTTTCTCTTCCTGTGTAGTACTGTTTCTTCCTATGTAGTACTGTCTCTTCCTGTGTAGTACTGTTTCTTCCTGTGCAGTACTGTTTCTTCCTTTGAAGTACTGTCTCTTCCTGTCTCTTCCTGTGTAGTACTGTTTCTTCCTGTGTAGTACTGTTTCTTCCTGTGCAGTACTGTTTCTTCCTTTGTAGTACTGTCTCTTCCTGTCTCTTCCTGTGTAGTACTGTTTCTTCCTGTGCAGTACTGTTTCTTCCTGTGTAGTACTGTCTCTTCCTGTCTCTTCCTGTGTAATATTGTCTCTTCATGTGTAGTACTGTCTCTTCCTATGTAGTACTGTCTCTTCCTGTCTCTTCCTGTGTAGTATTGTCTCTTCATGTGTAGCACTGTCTCTTCCTATGTAGTACTGTCTCTTCCTGTCTCTTCCTGTGTAGTACTTGCTCTTCCTGTGTAGTCCTGTCTCTTCCTGTGTAGTTCTGTCTCTTCCTGTCTCTTCCTGTGTAGTACCTTCTCTTCCTGTGTAGTACTGTCTCTTCCTGTCTCTTAATGTGTAGCATTGTGTCTTCATGTGTAGTACTGTCTCTTCCTGTGTAGTACTGTCTCTTCCTGTGTAGTACTACATCTTCCTGTCTCTTCCTGTGTTGTACTGTCTCTTCCTGTGTAGTACTGTTTCTTCCTGTGTAGTAATGTCTCTTCCTGTGTAGTACTGTCTCTTCCTGTGTAGTACTGTCTCTTCCTGTGTAGCACTGTCTCTTCCTGTGTAGTACTGTCTCCTCCTGTGTAGTACTGTCTCTTCCTGTGTAGTACTGTCTCTTCCTGTGTATTACTGTATCTTCCTGTGTAGTACTGTCTCTTCCTGTGTAGTACTGTTTCTTCCAGTGTAGTACTGTTTCTTCCTGTGTAGTACTGTCTCTTCCTGTCTCTTCCTGTGTGGTATTGTCTCTTCATGTGTAGTACTGTCTCTTACTGTGTAGTACTGTCTCTTCCTGTGTAGTACTGTCTCTTCCTGTGTAGTACTACATCTTCCTGTCTCTTCCTGTGTAGCATTGTCTCTTCCTGTGTAGTCCTGTCTCTTCCTGTGTAGTACTGTCTCTTCCTGTGTAGTACTGTCTCTTCCTGTCTCTTCCTGTGTAGTACTGTCTCTTCCTGTGTAGTACTGTTTCTTCCTGTGTAGTACCTTCTCTTCTTGTGTAGTACTATATTTTCCTGTGTATTCCTGTGTAGTACTGTCTCTTCCTGTGTAGTACTGTTTCTTCCTGTGTAGTACTGTCTCTTCCTATGTAGTACTGTCTCTTCCTGTGTAGTACTGTCTCTTCCTGTGTAGTACTGTCTCTTCATGTGTAGTACTGTATCTTCCTGTGTAGTACTGTCTCTTCCTGTGTAGTACAGTTTCTTCCTGTGTAGTACTGTTTCTTCCTATGTAGTACTGTATCTTCCTGTCTCTTAATGTGTAGCATTGTGTCTTCATGTGTAGTACTGTCTCTTCCTGTGTAGTACTGTCTCTTCCTGTCTCTTCCTGTGTGGTACTGTCTCTTCCTGTGTAGTACTGTCTCTTCCTGTGTAGTACTGTCTCTTCATGTGTAGTACTGTTTCTTCCTTTGTAGTACTGTTTCTTCCTATATAGTACTGTCTCTTCCTGTCTCTTCCTGTGTAGTACTGTCTCTTCTTGTGTAGTATTTTCTCTTCCTGTGTAGTACTGTTTCTTCCTATGTAGTACTGTCTCTTCCTGTGTAGTACTGTTTCTTCCTGTGCAGTACTGTTTCTTCCTTTGTAGTACTGTCTCTTCCTGTCTCTTCCTGTGTAGTACTGTTTCTTCCTGTGTAGTACTGTTTCTTCCTGTGCAGTACTGTTTCTTCCTTTGTAGTACTGTCTCTTCCTGTCTCTTCCTGTGTAGTACTGTTTCTTCCTGTGCAGTACTGTTTCTTCCTGTGTAGTACTGTCTCTTCCTGTCTCTTCCTGTGTAATATTGTCTCTTCATGTGTAGTACTGTCTCTTCCTATGTAGTACTGTCTCTTCCTGTCTCTTCCTGTGTAGTATTGTCTCTTCATGTCTAGCACTGTCTCTTCCTATGTAGTACTGTCTCTTCCTGTCTCTTCCTGTGTAGTACTTGCTCTTCCTGTGTAGTCCTGTCTCATCCTGTGTAGTACTGTCTCTTCCTGTGTAGTTCTGTCTCTTCCTGTCACTTCCTGTGTAGTACTGTCTCTTCCTGTGTAGTACTGTTTCTTCCTGTGTAGTACTGTCTCTTCCTGTGTAGTACTGTCTCTTCCTGTGTAGTACTGTCTCTTCCTGTGTAGCACTGTCTCTTCCTGTGTAGTACTGTCTCCTCCTGTGTAGTACTGTCTCTTCCTGTGTAGTACTGTCTCTTCCTGTGTATTACTGTCTCTTCCTGTGTAGTACTGTCTCTTCCTGTGTAGTACTGTTTCTTCCAGTGTAGTACTGTTTCTTCCTGTGTAGTACTGTCTCTTCCTGTCTCTTCCTGTGTAGTATTGTCTCTTCATGTGTAGTACTGTCTCTTACTGTGTAGTACTGTCTCTTCCTGTGTAGTACTGTCTCTTCCTGTGTAGTACTACATCTTCCTGTCTCTTCCTGTGTAGCATTGTCTCTTCCTGTGTAGTCCTGTCTCTTCCTGTGTAGTACTTTCTCTTCCTGTGTAGTTCTGTCTCTTCCTGTCACTTCCTGTGTTGTACTGTCTCTTCCTGTGTAGTACTGTTTCTTCCTGTGTAGTACTGTCTCTTCCTGTGTAGTACTGTCTCTTCCTGTGTAGTACTGTCTCTTCCTGTGTAGCACTGTCTCTTCCTGTGTAGTACTGTCTCCTCCTGTGTAGTACTGTCTCTTCCTGTGTAGTACTGTCTCTTCCTGTGTATTACTGTCTCTTCCTGTGTAGTACTGTCTCTTCCTGTGTAGTACTGTTTCTTCCAGTGTAGTACTGTTTCTTCCTGTGTAGTACTGTCTCTTCCTGTCTCTTCCTGTGTAGTATTGTCTCTTCATGTGTAGTACTGTCTCTTACTGTGTAGTACTGTCTCTTCCTGTGTAGTACTGTCTCTTCCTGTGTAGTACTACATCTTCCTGTCTCTTCCTGTGTAGCATTGTCTCTTCCTGTGTAGTCCTGTCTCTTCCTGTGTAGTACTTTCTCTTCCTGTGTAGTACTGTCTCTTCCTGTCACTTCCTGTGTAGTACTGTCTCTTCCTGTGTAGTACTGTTTCTTCCTGTGTAGTACTGTCTCTTCCTGTGTAGTACTGTCTCTTCCTGTGTAGTACTGTTTCTTCCTGTGTAGTACTGTTTCTTCCTGTGCAGTACTGTTTCTTCGTTTGTAGTACTGTCTCTTCCTGTCTCTTCCTGTGTAGTACTGTTTCTTCCTGTGCAGTACTGTTTCTTCCTGTGTAGTACTGTCTCTTCCTGTCTCTTCCTGTGTAATATTGTCTCTTCATGTGTAGTACTGTCTCTTCCTATGTAGTACTGTCTCTTCCTGTCTCTTCCTGTGTAGTATTGTCTCTTCATGTGTAGCACTGTCTCTTCCTATGTAGTACTGTCTCTTCCTGTCTCTTCCTGTGTAGTACTTGCTCTTCCTGTGTAGTCCTGTCTCATCCTGTGTAGTACTGTCTCTTCCTGTGTAGTTCTGTCTCTTCCTGTCACTTCCTGTGTAGTACTGTCTCTTCCTGTGTAGTACTGTTTCTTCCTGTGTAGTACTGTCTCTTCCTGTGTAGTACTGTCTCTTCCTGTGTAGTACTGTCTCTTCCTGTGTAGCACTGTCTCTTCCTGTGTAGTACTGTCTCCTCCTGTGTAGTACTGTCTCTTCCTGTGTAGTACTGTTTCTTCCTGTGTATTACTGTCTCTTCCTGTGTAGTACTGTCTCTTCCTGTGTAGTACTGTTTCTTCCAGTGTAGTACTGTTTCTTCCTGTGTAGTACTGTCTCTTCCTGTCTCTTCCTGTGTAGTATTGTCTCTTCATGTGTAGTACTGTCTCTTACTGTGTAGTACTGTCTTTTCCTGTGTAGTACTACATCTTCCTGTCTCTTCCTGTGTAGCATTGTCTCTTCCTGTGTAGTCCTGTCTCTTCCTGTGTAGTACTTTCTCTTCCTGTGTAGTTCTGTCTCTTCCTGTCACTTCCTGTGTTGTACTGTCTCTTCCTGTGTAGTACTGTTTCTTCCTGTGTAGTACTGTCTCTTCCTGTGTAGTACTGTCTCTTCCTGTGTAGTACTGTCTCTTCCTGTGTAGCACTGTCTCTTCCTGTGTAGTACTGTCTCCTCCTGTGTAGTACTGTCTCTTCCTGTGTAGTACTGTCTCTTCCTGTGTATTACTGTCTCTTCCTGTGTAGTACTGTCTCTTCCTGTGTAGTACTGTTTCTTCCAGTGTAGTACTGTTTCTTCCTGTGTAGTACTGTCTCTTCCTGTCTCTTCCTGTGTAGTATTGTCTCTTCATGTGTAGTACTGTCTCTTACTGTGTAGTACTGTCTCTTCCTGTGTAGTACTGTCTCTTCCTGTGTAGTACTACATCTTCCTGTCTCTTCCTGTGTAGCATTGTCTCTTCCTGTGTAGTCCTGTCTCTTCCTGTGTAGTACTGTCTCTTCCTGTGTAGTACTGTCTCTTCCTGTCTCTTCCTGTGTAGTACTGTCTCTTCCTGTGTAGTACTGTTTCTTCCTGTGTAGTACCTTCTCTTCTTGTGTAGTACTATATTTTCCTGTGTATTCCTGTGTAGTACTGTCTGTTCCTGTGTAGTGCTGTCTCTTCCTGTGTAGTACTGTCTCTTCCTCTGTAAAACTGTTTCTTCCTGTGCAGTACTGTTTCTTCCTGTGTAGTACTGTCTATTCCTGTGTAGTACTGTCTCTTACCGTGTAGTACTGTCTCTTCCTGTCCCTTCCTGTGTAGTACTGTCTCTTCCTCTGTAGTACTGTCTCTTCCTGTGTAGTATTGTTTATTCCTGTGTAGTACTCTTTCTTCCTGTGTAGTACTGTTTCTTCCTGTGCAGTACTGTTTCTTCCTTTGTAGTACTGTCTCTTCCTGTCTCTTCCTGTGTAGTACTGTTTCTTCCTGTGCAGTACTGTTTCTTCCTGTGTAGTACTGTCTCTTCCTGAGTAGTACTGTTTCTTCCTGTTTAGTACTGTTTCTTCCTGTGTAGTACTGTATCTTCCTGTCTCTTCCTGTGTATTATTGTCTCTTCATGTGTATTACTGTCTCTTCCTGTGTAGTACTGTCTCTTCCTGTCTCTTCCTGTGTAGTACTGTCTCTTCCTGTGTAGTACTGTTTCTTCCTGTGTAGTACTGTCTCTTCCTGTGTATTATTGTCTCTTCATGTGTATTACTGTCTCTTCCTGTGTAGTACTGTCTCTTCCTGTCTCTTCCTGTGTAGTACTGTCTCTTCCTGTGTAGTACTGTTTCTTCCTGTGTAGTACTGTCTCTTCCTGTGTAGTACTGTCTCTTCCTGTCTCTTCCTGTGTAGTACCTTCTCTTCCTGTGTAGTACTGTCTCTTCCTGTCTCTTAATGTGTAGCATTGTGTCTTCATGTGTAGTACTGTCTCTTCCTGTGTAGTACTGTCTCTTCCTGTCTCTTCCTGTGTAGTACTGTCTCTTCCTGTGTAGTACTGTTTCTTCCTGTGTAGTACTGTCTCTTCCTGTGTAGTACTGTCTCTTCCTGTCTCTTCCTGTGTAGTACTGTCTCTTCCTGTGTAGTACTGTCTCTTCCTGTCTCTTCCTGTGTAGTACTGTCTCTTCCTGTGTAGTACTGTCTCTTCCTGTGTAGTACTGTCTCTTCATGTGTAGTACTGTATTTTCCTGTGTAGTACTGTCTCTTCCTGTGTAGTACTGTTTCTTCCTTTGTAGTACTGTTTCTTCCTATATAGTACTGTCTCTTCCTGTCTCTTCCTGTGTAGTACTGTCTCTTCCTGAGTAGTACTGTTTCTTCCTGTCTTTTCTTGTGTAGTACTGTCTCTTCTTGTGTAGTATTTTCTCTTCCTGTGTAGTACTGTTTCTTCCTATGTAGTACTGTCTCTTCCTGTGTAGTACTGTCTCTTCCTGTGTATTACTGTCTCTTCCTGTGTAGTACTGTTTCTTCCTGTGTAGTACTGTTTCTTCCTGTGTAGTACTGTCTCTTCCTGAGTAGTACTGTTTCTTCCTGTTTAGTACTGTTTCTTCCTGTGTAGTACTGTATCTTCCTGTCTCTTCCTGTGTAGCATTGTCTCTTCATGTGTAGTACTGTCTCTTCCTGTGTAGTACTGTCTCTTCCTGTCTCTTCCTATGTAGTACTGTCTCTTCCTGTGTAGTACTGTTTCTTCCTGTGTAGTACTGTCTCTTCCTGTGTAGTACTGTCACTTCCTGTGTAGTACTGTCTATTCCTGTGTAGTACTGTCTCTTACCGTGTAGTACTGTCTCTTCCTGTCTCTTCCTGTGTAGTACTGTCTCTTCCTCTGTAGTACTGTCTCTTCCTGTGTAGTATTGTTTATTCCTGTGTAGTACTCTTTCTTCCTGTGTAGTACTGTTTCTTCCTGTGCAGTACTGTTTCTTCCTTTGTAGTACTGTCTCTTCCTGTCTCTTCCTGTGTAGTACTGTTTCTTCCTGTGCAGTACTGTTTCTTCCTGTGTAGTACTGTCTCTTCCTGAGTAGTACTGTTTCTTCCTGTTTAGTACTGTTTCTTCCTGTGTAGTACTGTATCTTCCTGTCTCTTCCTGTGTAGCATTGTCTCTTCATGTGTAGTACTGTCTCTTCCTGTGTAGTACTGTCTCTTCCTGTCTCTTCCTGTGTAGTACTGTTTCTTCCTGTGTAGTACTGTTTCTTCCTGTGTAGTACTGTCTCTTCCTATGTAGTACTGTCTCTTCCTGTGTAGTACTGTATCTTCCTGTGTAGTACCTTCTCTTCATGTGTAGTACTGTATCTTCCTGTGTAGTACTGTCTCTTCCTGTGTAGTACTGTTTCTTCCTGTGTAGTACTGTTTCTTCCTATGTAGTACTGTATCTTCCTGTCTCTTAATGTGTAGCATTGTGTCTTCATGTGTAGCACTGTCTCTTCCTGTGTAGTACTGTCTCTTCCTGTCTCTTCCTGTGTGGTACTGTCTCTTCCTGTGTAGTACTGTCTCTTCCTGTGTAGTACTGTCTCTTCATGTGTAGTACTGTTTCTTCCTTTGTAGTACTGTTTCTTCCTATATAGTACTGTCTCTTCCTGTCTCTTCCTGTGTAGTACTGTCTCTTCTTGTGTAGTATTTTCTCTTCCTGTGTAGTACTGTTTCTTCCTATTTAGTACTGTCTCTTCCTGTGTAGTACTGTTTCTTCCTGTGCAGTACTGTTTCTTCCTTTGTAGTACTGTCTCTTCCTGTCTCTTCCTGTGTTGTACTGTTTCTTCCTGTGCCGTACTGTTTCTTCCTGTGTAGTACTGTCTCTTCCTGAGTAGTACTGTTTCTTCCTGTTTAGTACTGTTTCTTCCTGTGTAGTACTGTATCTTCCTGTCTCTTCCTGTGTAGCATTGTCTCTTCATGTGTATTACTGTCTCTTCCTGTGTAGTACTGTCTCTTCCTGTCTCTTCCTGTGTAGTACTGTTTCTTCCTGTGTAGTACTGTCTCTTCCTGTGTAGTACTGTCTCTTCCTGTGTAGTACTGTCTCTTCCTGTGTAGTACTGTCTCTTCCTGTGTAGTACTGTCTCTTCATGTGTAGTACTGTATCTTCCTGTGTAGTACTGTCTCTTCCTGTGTAGTACTGTTTCTTCCTGTGTAGTACTGTTTCTTCCTATGTAGTACTGTATCTTCCTGTCTCTTAATGTGTAGCATTGTGTCTTCATGTGTAGTACTGTCTCTTCCTGTGTAGTACTGTCTCTTCCTGTCTCTTCCTGTGTAGTACTGTCTCTTCCTGTGTAGTCTGTCTCTTCCTGTGTAGTACTGTCTCTTCCTGTGTAGTACTGTCTCTTCATGTGTAGTACTGTATTTTCCTGTGTAGTACTGTCTCTTCCTGTGTAGTACTGTTTCTTCCTTTGTAGTACTGTTTCTTCCTATATAGTACTGTCTCTTCCTGTCTCTTCCTGTGTAGTACTGTCTCTTCCTGAGTAGTACTGTTTCTTCCTGTCTTTTCTTGTGTAGTACTGTCTCTTCTTGTGTAGTATTTTCTCTTCCTGTGTAGTACTGTTTCTTCCTATGTAGTACTGTCTCTTCCTGTGTAGTACTGTCTCTTCCTGTGTATTACTGTCTCTTCCTGTGTAGTACTGTTTCTTCCTGTGCAGTACTGTTTCTTCCTGTGTAGTACTGTCTCTTCCTGAGTAGTACTGTTTCTTCCTGTTTAGTACTGTTTCTTCCTGTGTAGTACTGTATCAATCAATCAATCAATTTTATTTTATATAGCCCTTCTTACATCAGCTAATATCTCGAAGTGCTGTACAGAAACCCAGCCTAAAACCCCAAACAGCTAGTAATGCAGGTGTAGAAGCACGGTGGCTAGGAAAAACTCCCTAGAAAGGCGAAAACCTAGGAAGAAACCTAGAGAGGAACCAGGCTATGAGGGGTGGCCAGTCCTCTTCTGGCTGTGCCGGGTGGAGATTATAACAGAACCATGCCAAGATGTTCAAAAATGTTCTTAAGTGACAAGCATGGTCAAATAATAATCAGGAATAAATCTCAGTTGGCTTTTCATAGCCGATCATTAAGAGTTGAAAACAGCAGGTCTGGGACAGGTAGGGGTTCCATAACCGCAGGCAGAACAGTTGAAACTGGAATAGCAGCAAGGCCAGGCGGACTGGGGACAGCAAGGAGTCACCACGGCCGGTAGTCCCGACGTATGGTCCTAGGGCTCAGGTCTCTCAGTTGGCTTTTCATAGCCGATCATTAAGAGTTGAAAACAGCAGGTCTGGGACAGGTAGGGGTTTCGTAGCCGCAGGCAGAACAGTTGAAACTGGAATAGCAGCAAGGCCAGGCGGACTGGGGACAGCAAGGTGTCATCATGCCCGGTAGTCCTGACGTATGGTCCTAGGGCTCAGGTTCTCAGAGAGAAAGAGAGAACGAGAGAATTAGAGAGAGCATACTTAAATTCACACAGGACACTGGATAAGACAGGAGAAGTACTCCAGGTATAACCAACTAACCCCAGCCCCCCGACACATAAACTACTGCAGCATAAATACTGGAGGCTGAGACAGGAGCGGTCCGGAGACACTGTGGCCCCATCCGAAGAAACCCCCGGACAGGGCCAAACAGGAAGGATATAACCCCACCCACTCCGCCAAAGCACAGCCCCCGCACCACTAGAGGGATATCCCCAACCACCAACTTACAATCCTGAGACAAGGCCGAGTATAGCCCACAGAGGTCTCCACCACAGCACAAACCAAGGGGGGGGCGCCAACCCAGACAGGAAGATCACGTCAGTAACTCAACCCACTCAAGTGACGCACCCCTCCCAGGGACGGCATGAAAGAGCACCAGCAAGCCAGTGACTCAGCCCCTGCAACAGGGTTAGAGGCAGAGAACCCCAGTGGAGAGGGGAACCGGCCTGGCAGAGACAGCAAGGGCTGTTCGTTGCTCAAGCCTTTCCGTTCACCTTCACACTCCTGGGCCAGACTACACTCAATCATATGACCTACTGAAGAGATAAGTCTTCAGTAAAGACTTAAAGGTTGAGACCGAGTCTGCGTCTCTCACATGGGTAGGCAGACTGTTCCATAAAAATGGAGATCTATAGGAGAAAGCCCTGCCTCCCGCTGTTTGCTTAGAAATTCTAGGGACAATTAGGAGGCCTGCGTCTTGTGACCGTAGCGTACGTATTGGTATGTACGGCAGGACCAACTCGGAAAGATAGGTAGGAGCAAGCCCATGTAACGCTTTATAGGTTAACAGTAAAACCTTGAAATCAGCCCTTGCCTTAACAGGAAGCCAGTGTAGGGAAGCTAGCACTGGAGTAATATGATCAAATTTCTTGGTTCTAGTCAGGATTCTAGCAGCCGTATTTAGCACTAACTGAAGTTTATTTAGTGCTTTATCCGGGTAGCCGGAAAATAGAGCATTGCAGTAGTCTAACCTAGAAGTAACAAATGCATGGATTAATTTTTCTGCATCATTTTTGGACAGAAAATTTCTGATTTTTGCAATGTTACGTAGATGGAAAAAAGCTGTCCTTGAAACTGTCTTGATATGTTCGTCAAAAGAGAGATCAGGGTCAAGAGTAACGCCGAGGTCCTTCACAGTTTTATTTGAGACGACTTTACAACCATCAAGATGAATTGTCAGATTTAACAGAAGATCTCTTTGTTTCTTGGGACCTAGAACAAGCATCTCTGTTTTGTCCGAGTTTAAAAGTAAAAAGTTTTCAGCCATCCACTTCCTTATGTCTGAAACACAGGCTTCTAGCGAGGGCAATTTTGGGGCTTCACCATGTTTCATTGAAATGTACAGCTGTGTGTCATCCGCATGTATCTTCCTGTCTCTTCCTGTGTAGCATTGTCTCTTCATGTGTAGTACTGTCTCTTCCTGTGTAGTACTGTCTCTTCCTGTCTCTTCCTATGTAGTACTGTTTCTTCCTGTGTAGTACTGTCTCTTCCTGTGTAGTACTGTCTCTTCCTCTGTAAAACTGTTTCTTCCTGTGCAGTACTGTTTCTTCCTGTGTAGTACTGTCTATTCCTGTGTAGTACTGTCTCTTACCGTGTAGTACTGTCTCTTCCTGTCTCTTCCTGTATAGTACTGTCTCTTCCTCTGTAGTACTGTGTCTTCCTGTGTAGTATTGTGTATTCCTGTGTAGTCCTCTTTCTTCCTGTGTAGTACTGTTTCTTCCTGTGCAGTACTGTTTCTTCCTTTGTAGTACTGTCTCTTCCTGTCTCTTCCTGTGTAGTACTGTTTCTTCCTGTGCAGTACTGTTTCTTCCTGTGTAGTACTGTCTCTTCCTGAGTAGTACTGTTTCTTCCTGTTTAATACTGTTTCTTCCTGTGTAGTACTGTATCTTCCTGTCTCTTCCTGTGTAGCATTATCTCTTCATGTGTAGTACTGTCTCTTCCTGTGTAGTACTGTCTCTTCCTGTCTCTTCCTGTGTAGTACTGTCTCTTCCTGTGTAGTACTGTTTCTTCCTGTGTAGTACTGTCTCTTCCTATGTAGTACTGTCTCTTCCTGTGTAGTACTGTCTCTTCCTGTGTAGTACTGTCTCTTCATGTGTAGTACTGTATCTTCCTGTGTAGTACTGTCTCTTCCTGTGTAGTACTGTTTCTTCCTGTGTAGTACTGTTTCTTCCTATGTAGTACTGTATCTTCCTGTCTCTTAATTTGTAGCATTGTGTCTTCATGTGTAGTACTGTCTCTTCCTGTGTAGTACTGTCTCTTCCTGTCTCTTCCTGTGTGGTACTGTCTCTTCCTGTGTAGTACTGTCTCTTCCTGTGTAGTACTGTCTCCTCATGTGTAGTACTGTTTCTTCCTTTGTAGTACTGTTTCTTCCTATATAGTACTGTCTCTTCCTGTCTCTTCCTGTGTAGTACTGTCTCTTCTTGTGTAGTATTTTCTCTTCCTGTGTAGTACTGTTTCTTCCTGTGTAGCACTGTCTCTTCCTGTGTAGTACTGTCTCCTCCTGTGTAGTACTGTCTCTTCCTGTGTAGTACTGTCTCTTCCTGTGTATTACTGTCTCTTCCTGTGTAGTACTGTCTCTTCCTGTGTAGTACTGTTTCTTCCAGTGTAGTACTGTTTCTTCCTGTGTAGTACTGTCTCTTCCTGTCTCTTCCTGTGTAGTATTGTCTCTTCATGTGTAGTACTGTCTCTTACTGTGTAGTACTGTCTCTTCCTGTGTAGTACTGTCTCTTCCTGTGTAGTACTACATCTTCCTGTCTCTTCCTGTGTAGCATTGTCTCTTCCTGTGTAGTCCTGTCTCTTCCTGTGTAGTACTGTCTCTTCCTGTGTAGTACTGTCTCTTCCTGTCTCTTCCTGTGTAGTACTGTCTCTTCCTGTGTAGTACTGTTTCTTCCTGTGTAGTACCTTCTCTTCCTGTGTAGTACTATATTTTCCTGTGTATTCCTGTGTAGTACTGTCTGTTCCTGTGTAGTGCTGTCTCTTCCTGTGTAGTACTGTCTCTTCCTCTGTAAAACTGTTTCTTCCTGTGCAGTACTGTTTCTTCCTGTGTAGTACTGTCTATTCCTGTGTAGTACTGTCTCTTACCGTGTAGTACTGTCTCTTCCTGTCCCTTCCTGTGTAGTACTGTCTCTTCCTCTGTAGTACTGTCTCTTCCTGTGTAGTATTGTTTATTCCTGTGTAGTACTCTTTCTTCCTGTGTAGTACTGTTTCTTCCTGTACAGTACTGTTTCTTCCTTTGTAGTACTGTCTCTTCCTGTCTCTTCCTGTGTAGTACTGTTTCTTCCTGTGCAGTACTGTTTCTTCCTGTGTAGTACTGTCTCTTCCTGAGTAGTACTGTTTCTTCCTGTTTAGTACTGTTTCTTCCTGTGTAGTACTGTATCTTCCTGTCTCTTCCTGTGTAGCATTGTCTCTTCATGTGTAGTACTGTCTCTTCCTATGTAGTACTGTCTCTTCCTGTCTCTTCCTGTGTAGTACTGTCTCTTCCTGTGTAGTACTGTTTCTTCCTGTGTAGTACTGTCTCTTCCTATGTAGTACTGTCTCTTCCTGTGTAGTACTGTCTCTTCCTGTGTAGTACTGTCTCTTCATGTGTAGTACTGTATCTTCCTGTGTAGTACTGTCTCTTCCTGTGTAGTACTGTTTCTTCCTGTGTAGTACTGTTTCTTCCTTTGTAGTACTGTATCTTCCTGTCTCTTAATGTGTAGCATTGTGTCTTCATGTGTAGTACTGTCTCTTCCTGTGTAGTACTGTCTCTTCCTGTCTCTTCCTGTGTGGTACTGTCTCTTCCTGTGTAGTACTGTCTCTTCCTGTCTCTTCCTGTGTAGTACTGTCTCTTCCTGTGTAGTACTGTTTCTTCCTGTGTAGTACTGTCTCTTCCTGTGTAGTACTGTCTCTTCCTGTGTAGTACTGTCTGTTCCTGTGTAGTGCTATCTCTTCCTGTGTAGTACTGTATCTTCCTGTGTAGTACTGTCTCTTCCTGTGTAGTACTGTTTCTTCCTGTGTAGTACTGTTTCTTCCTATGTAGTACTGTATCTTCCTGTCTCTTAATGTGTAGCATTGTGTCTTCATGTGTAGTACTGTCTCTTCCTGTGTAGTACTGTCTCTTCCTGTCTCTTCCTGTGTAGTACTGTCTCTTCCTGTGTAGTACTGTCTCTTCCTGTGTAGTACTGTCTCTTCATGTGTAGTACTGTATCTTCCTATGTAGTACTGTCTCTTCCTGTGTAGTACTGTTTCTTCCTTTGTAGTACTGTTTCTTCCTATATAGTACTGTCTCTTCTTGTCTCTTCCTGTGTAGTACTGTCTCTTCCTGTCTCTTCCTGTGTAGCATTGTCTCTTCATGTGTAGTACTGTCTCTTCCTGTGTAGTACTGTCTCTTCCTGTCTCTTCCTATGTAGTACTGTCTCTTCCTGTGTAGTACTGTTTCTTCCTGTGTAGTACTGTCTCTTCCTGTGTAGTACTGTCTCTTCCTCTGTAAAACTGTTTCTTCCTGTGCAGTACTGTTTCTTCCTGTGTAGTACTGTCTATTCCTGTGTAGTACTGTCTCTTACCGTGTAGTACTGTCTCTTCCTGTCTCTTCCTGTGTAGTACTGTCTCTTCCTCTGTAGTACTGTCTCTTCCTGTGTAGTATTGTTTATTCCTGTGTAGTACTCTTTCTTCCTGTGTAGTACTGTTTCTTCCTGTGCAGTACTGTTTCTTCCTTTGTAGTACTGTCTCTTCCTGTCTCTTCCTGTGTAATATTGTCTCTTCATGTGTAGTACTGTCTCTTCCTATGTAGTACTGTCTCTTCCTGTCTCTTCCTGTGTAGTATTGTCTCTTCATGTGTAGCACTGTCTCTTCCTATGTAGTACTGTCACTTCCTGTCTCTTCCTGTGTAGTACTTGCTCTTCCTGTGTAGTCCTGTCTCATCCTGTGTAGTACTCTTTCTTCCTGTGTAGTACTGTTTCTTCCTGTGCAGTACTGTTTCTTCCTTTGTAGTACTGTCTCTTCCTGTCTCTTCCTGTGTAATATTGTCTCTTCATGTGTAGTACTGTCTCTTCCTATGTAGTACTGTCTCTTCCTGTCTCTTCCTGTGTAGTATTGTCTCTTCATGTGTAGCACTGTCTCTTCCTATGTAGTACTGTCACTTCCTGTCTCTTCCTGTGTAGTACTTGCTCTTCCTGTGTAGTCCTGTCTCATCCTGTGTAGTACTGTCTCTTCCTGTGTAGTTCTGTCTCTTCCTGTCACTTCCTGTGTAGTACTGTCTCTTCCTGTGTAGTACTGTTTCTTCCTGTGTAGTACTGTCTCTTCCTGTGTAGTACTGTCTCTTCCTGTGTAGTACTGTCTCTTCCTGTGTAGCACTGTCTCTTCCTGTGTAGTACTGTCTCCTCCTGTGTAGTACTGTCTCTTCCTGTGTAGTACTGTCTCTTCCTGTGTATTACTGTCTCTTCCTGTGTAGTACTGTCTCTTCCTGTGTAGTACTGTTTCTTCCAGTGTAGTACTGTTTCTTCCTGTGTAGTACTGTCTCTTCCTGTCTCTTCCTGTGTAGTATTGTCTCTTCATGTGTAGTACTGTCTCTTACTGTGTAGTACTGTCTCTTCCTGTGTAGTACTGTCTCTTCCTGTGTAGTACTACATCTTCCTGTCTCTTCCTGTGTAGCATTGTCTCTTCCTGTGTAGTCCTGTCTCTTCCTGTGTAGTACTGTCTCTTCCTGTGTAGTACTGTCTCTTCCTGTCTCTTCCTTTGTAGTACTGTCTCTTCCTGTGTAGTACTGTTTCTTCCTGTGTAGTACCTTCTCTTCTTGTGTAGTACTATATTTTCCTGTGTATTCCTGTGTAGTACTGTCTGTTCCTGTGTAGTGCTGTCTCTTCCTGTGTAGTACTGTCTCTTCCTCTGTAAAACTGTTTCTTCCTGTGCAGTACTGTTTCTTCCTGTGTAGTACTGTCTATTCCTGTGTAGTACTGTCTCTTCCTGTCCCTTCCTGTGTAGTACTGTCTCTTCCTCTGTAGTACTGTCTCTTCCTGTGTAGTATTGTTTATTCCTGTGTAGTACTCTTTCTTCCTGTGTAGTACTGTTTCTTCCTGTGCAGTACTGTTTCTTCCTTTGTAGTACTGTCTCTTCCTGTCTCTTCCTGTGTAGTACTGTTTCTTCCTGTGCAGTACTGTTTCTTCCTGTGTAGTACTGTCTCTTCCTGAGTAGTACTGTTTCTTCCTGTTTAGTACTGTTTCTTCCTGTGTAGTACTGTATCTTCCTGTCTCTTCCTGTGTAGCATTGTCTCTTCATGTGTATTACTGTCTCTTCCTGTGTAGTACTGTCTCTTCCTGTCTCTTCCTGTGTATTACTGTCTTTTCCTGTGTAGTACTGTTTCTTCCTGTGTAGTACTGTCTCTTCCTGTGTAGTACTGTCTCTTCCTGTGTAGTACTACATTTTACATTTTACATTTTAGTCATTTAGCAGACGCTCTTATCCAGAGCGACTTACAGTTAGTGAATACATATTTTTTATTTTTTTATACTGCCCCCCCGTGGGAATCGTACCCACAACCCTGGCGTTGCAAACGCCACGCTCTATCAACTGAGCTACATCCCTGCCGGCCATTCCCTCCCCTACCCTGGACGACGCTGGGCCAATTGTGCGCCGCCCATGAGTCTCCCGGTCGCGGCCGGCTGCGACAGAGCCTGGATTCGAACCAGGATCTAGTGGCACAGTTAGCACTGCGATGCAGTGCCTTAGACCACTGCGCCACTCAGGAGTATAAGGAAGAGACTTCCTGTGTAGTACTGTCTCTTCCTGTGTAGTACTGTCTCTTCATGTGTAGTACAGTATCTTCCTGTGTAGTACTGTCTCTTCCTGTGTAGTACTGTTTCTTCCTGTGTAGTACTGTCTCTTCCTGTCTCTTCCTGTGTAGTACTGTCTCTTCCTGTGTAGTACTGTCTCTTCCTGTGTAGTACTGTCTCTTCATGTGTAGTACTGTATTTTCCTGTGTAGTACTGTCTCTTCCTGTGTAGTACTGTTTCTTCCTTTGTAGTACTGTTTCTTCCTATATAGTACTGTCTCTTCCTGTCTCTTCCTGTGTAGTACTGTCTCTTCCTGAGTAGTACTGTTTCTTCCTGTCTTTTCTTGTGTAGTACTGTTTCTTCTTGTGTAGTATTTTCTCTTCCTGTGTAGTACTGTTTCTTCCTATGTAGTACTGTCTCTTCCTGTGTAGTACTGTCTCTTCCTGTGTATTACTGTCTCTTCCTGTGTAGTACTGTTTCTTCCTGTGTAGTACTGTTTCTTCCTGTGTAGTACTGTCTCTTCCTGAGTAGTACTGTTTCTTCCTGTTTAGTACTGTTTCTTCCTGTGTAGTATTGTATCTTCCTGTCTCTTCCTGTGTAGCATTGTCTCTTCATGTGTAGTACTGTCTCTTCCTGTGTAGTACTGTCTCTTCCTGTCTCTTCCTATGTAGTACTGTCTCTTCCTGTGTAGTACTGTTTCTTCCTGTGTAGTACTGTCTCTTCCTGTGTAGTACTGTCACTTCCTCTGTAAAACTGTTTCTTCCTGTGCAGGACTGTTTCTTCCTGTGTAGTATTGTCTATTCCTGTGTAGTACTGTCTCTTACCGTGTAGTACTGTCTCTTCCTGTCTCTTCCTGTGTAGTACTGTCTCTTCCTCTGTAGTACTGTCTCTTCCTGTGTAGTATTGTTTATTCCTGTGTAGTACTCTTTCTTCCTGTGTAGTTCTGTTTCTTCCTGTGCAGTACTGTTTCTTCCTTTGTAGTACTGTCTCTTCCTGTCTCTTCCTGTGTAGTACTGTTTCTTCCTGTGCAGTACTGTTTCTTCCTGTGTAGTACTGTCTCTTCCTGAGTAGTACTGTTTCTTCCTGTTTAGTACTGTTTCTTCCTGTGTAGTACTGTATCTTCCTGTCTCTTCCTGTGTAGCATTGTCTCTTCATGTGTAGTACTGTCTCTTCCTGTGTAGTACTGTCTCTTCCTGTCTCTTCCTGTGTAGTACTGTCTCTTCCTGTGTAGTACTGTTTCTTCCTGTGTAGTACTGTCTCTTCCTATGTAGTACTGTCTCTTCCTGTGTAGTACTGTCTCTTCCTGTGTAGTACTGTCTCTTCATGTGTAGTACTGTATCTTCCTGTGTAGTACTGTCTCTTCCTGTGTAGTACTGTTTCTTCCTGTGTAGTACTGTTTCTTCCTATGTAGTACTGTATCTTCCTGTCTCTTAATGTGTAGCATTGTGTCTTCATGTGTAGTACTGTCTCTTCCTGTGTAGTACTGTCTCTTCCTGTCTCTTCCTGTGTGGTACTGTCTCTTCCTGTGTAGTACTGTCTCTTCCTGTGTAGTACTGTCTCTTCATGTGTAGTACTGTTTCTTCCTTTGTAGTACTGTTTCTTCCTATGTAGTACTGTCTCTTCCTGTGTAGTACTGTTTCTTCCTGTGCAGTACTGTTTCTTCCTTTGTAGTACTGTCTCTTCCTGTCTCTTCCTGTGTAGTACTGTTTCTTCCTGTGTAGTACTGTTTCTTCCTGTGCAGTACTGTTTCTTCCTTTGTAGTACTGTCTCTTCCTGTCTCTTCCTGTGTAGTACTGTTTCTTCCTGTGCAGTACTGTTTCTTCCTGTGTAGTACTGTCTCTTCCTGTCTCTTCCTGTGTAATATTGTCTCTTCATGTGTAGTACTGTCTCTTCCTATGTAGTACTGTCTCTTCCTGTCTCTTCCTGTGTAGTATTGTCTCTTCATGTGTAGCACTGTCTCTTCCTATGTAGTACTGTCTCTTCCTGTCTCTTCCTGTGTAGTACTTGCTCTTCCTGTGTAGTCCTCTCTCATCCTGTGTAGTACTGTCTCTTCCTGTGTAGTTCTGTCTCTTCCTGTCACTTCCTGTGTAGTACTGTCTCTTCCTGTGTAGTACTGTTTCTTCCTGTGTAGTACTGTCTCTTCCTGTGTAGTACTGTCTCTTCCTGTGTAGTACTGTCTCTTCCTGTGTAGCACTGTCTCTTCCTGTGTAGTACTGTCTCCTCCTGTGTAGTACTGTCTCTTCCTGTGTAGTACTGTCTCTTCCTGTGTATTACTGTCTCTTCCTGTGTAGTACTGTCTCTTCCTGTGTAGTACTGTTTCTTCCAGTGTAGTACTGTTTCTTCCTGTGTAGTACTGTCTCTTCCTGTCTCTTCCTGTGTAGTATTGTCTCTTCATGTGTAGTACTGTCTCTTACTGTGTAGTACTGTATCTTCCTGTGTAGTACTGTCTCTTCCTGTGTAGTACTACATCTTCCTGTCTCTTCCTGTGTAGCATTGTCTCTTCCTATGTAGTCCTGTCTCTTCCTGTGTAGTACTTTCTCTTCCTGTGTAGTTCTGTCTCTTCCTGTCACTTCATGTGTTGTACTGTCTCTTCCTGTGTAGTACTGTTTCTTCCTGTGTAGTACTGTCTCTTCCTGTGTAGTACTGTCTCTTCCTGTGTAGTACTGTCTCTTCCTGTGTAGCACTGTCTCTTCCTGTGTAGTACTCTCTCCTCCTGTGTAGTACTGTCTCTTCCTGTGTAGTACTGTCTCTTCCTGTGTATTACTGTCTCTTCCTGTGTAGTACTGTCTCTTCCTGTGTAGTACTGTTTCTTCCAGTGTAGTACTGTTTCTTCCTGTGTAGTACTGTCTCTTCCTGTCTCTTCCTGTGTGGTATTGTCTCTTCATGTGTAGTACTGTCTCTTACTGTGTAGTACTGTCTCTTCCTGTGTAGTACTGTCTCTTCCTGTGTAGTACTACATCTTCCTGTCTCTTCCTGTGTAGCATTGTCTCTTCCTGTGTAGTCCTGTCTCTTCCTGTGTAGTACTGTCTCTTCCTGTGTAGTACTGTCTCTTCCTGTCTCTTCCTGTGTAGTACTGTCTCTTCCTGTGTAGTACTGTTTCTTCCTGTGTAGTACCTTCTCTTCTTGTGTAGTACTATATTTTCCTGTGTATTCCTGTGTAGTACTGTCTCTTCCTGTGTAGTACTGTTTCTTCCTGTGTAGTACTGTCTCTTCCTATGTAGTACTGTCTCTTCCTGTGTAGTACTGTCTCTTCCTGTGTAGTACTGTCTCTTCATGTGTAGTACTGTATCTTCCTGTGTAGTACTGTCTCTTCCTGTGTAGTACTGTTTCTTCCTGTGTAGTACTGTTTCTTCCTATGTAGTACTGTATCTTCCTGTCTCTTAATGTGTGGTACTGTCTCTTCCTGTGTAGTACTGTCTCTTCCTGTGTAGTACTGTCTCTTCATGTGTAGTACTGTTTCTTCCTTTGTAGTACTGTTTCTTCCTATATAGTACTGTCTCTTCCTGTCTCTTCCTGTGTAGTACTGTCTCTTCTTGTGTAGTATTTTCTCTTCCTGTGTAGTACTGTTTCTTCCTATGTAGTACTGTCTCTTCCTGTGTAGTACTGTTTCTTCCTGTGCAGTACTGTTTCTTCCTTTGAAGTACTGTCTCTTCCTGTCTCTTCCTGTGTAGTACTGTTTCTTCCTGTGTAGTACTGTTTCTTCCTGTGCAGTACTGTTTCTTCCTTTGTAGTACTGTCTCTTCCTGTCTCTTCCTGTGTAGTACTGTTTCTTCCTGTGCAGTACTGTTTCTTCCTGTGTAGTACTGTCTCTTCCTGTCTCTTCCTGTGTAATATTGTCTCTTCATGTGTAGTACTGTCTCTTCCTATGTAGTACTGTCTCTTCCTGTCTCTTCCTGTGTAGTATTGTCTCTTCATGTGTAGCACTGTCTCTTCCTATGTAGTACTGTCTCTTCCTGTCTCTTCCTGTGTAGTACTTGCTCTTCCTGTGTAGTCCTGTCTCTTCCTGTGTAGTTCTGTCTCTTCCTGTCTCTTCCTGTGTAGTACCTTCTCTTCCTGTGTAGTACTGTCTCTTCCTGTCTCTTAATGTGTAGCATTGTGTCTTCATGTGTAGTACTGTCTCTTCCTGTGTAGTACTGTCTCTTCCTGTGTAGTACTACATCTTCCTGTCTCTTCCTGTGTTGTACTGTCTCTTCCTGTGTAGTACTGTTTCTTCCTGTGTAGTAATGTCTCTTCCTGTGTAGTACTGTCTCTTCCTGTGTAGTACTGTCTCTTCCTGTGTAGCACTGTCTCTTCCTGTGTAGTACTGTCTCCTCCTGTGTAGTACTGTCTCTTCCTGTGTAGTACTGTCTCTTCCTGTGTATTACTGTATCTTCCTGTGTAGTACTGTCTCTTCCTGTGTAGTACTGTTTCTTCCAGTGTAGTACTGTTTCTTCCTGTGTAGTACTGTCTCTTCCTGTCTCTTCCTGTGTGGTATTGTCTCTTCATGTGTAGTACTGTCTCTTACTGTGTAGTACTGTCTCTTCCTGTGTAGTACTGTCTCTTCCTGTGTAGTACTACATCTTCCTGTCTCTTCCTGTGTAGCATTGTCTCTTCCTGTGTAGTCCTGTCTCTTCCTGTGTAGTACTGTCTCTTCCTGTGTAGTACTGTCTCTTCCTGTCTCTTCCTGTGTAGTACTGTCTCTTCCTGTGTAGTACTGTTTCTTCCTGTGTAGTACCTTCTCTTCTTGTGTAGTACTATATTTTCCTGTGTATTCCTGTGTAGTACTGTCTCTTCCTGTGTAGTACTGTTTCTTCCTGTGTAGTACTGTCTCTTCCTATGTAGTACTGTCTCTTCCTGTGTAGTACTGTCTCTTCCTGTGTAGTACTGTCTCTTCATGTGTAGTACTGTATCTTCCTGTGTAGTACTGTCTCTTCCTGTGTAGTACAGTTTCTTCCTGTGTAGTACTGTTTCTTCCTATGTAGTACTGTATCTTCCTGTCTCTTAATGTGTAGCATTGTGTCTTCATGTGTAGTACTGTCTCTTCCTGTGTAGTACTGTCTCTTCCTGTCTCTTCCTGTGTGGTACTGTCTCTTCCTGTGTAGTACTGTCTCTTCCTGTGTAGTACTGTCTCTTCATGTGTAGTACTGTTTCTTCCTTTGTAGTACTGTTTCTTCCTATATAGTACTGTCTCTTCCTGTCTCTTCCTGTGTAGTACTGTCTCTTCTTGTGTAGTATTTTCTCTTCCTGTGTAGTACTGTTTCTTCCTATGTAGTACTGTCTCTTCCTGTGTAGTACTGTTTCTTCCTGTGCAGTACTGTTTCTTCCTTTGTAGTACTGTCTCTTCCTGTCTCTTCCTGTGTAGTACTGTTTCTTCCTGTGTAGTACTGTTTCTTCCTGTGCAGTACTGTTTCTTCCTTTGTAGTACTGTCTCTTCCTGTCTCTTCCTGTGTAGTACTGTTTCTTCCTGTGCAGTACTGTTTCTTCCTGTGTAGTACTGTCTCTTCCTGTCTCTTCCTGTGTAATATTGTCTCTTCATGTGTAGTACTGTCTCTTCCTATGTAGTACTGTCTCTTCCTGTCTCTTCCTGTGTAGTATTGTCTCTTCATGTCTAGCACTGTCTCTTCCTATGTAGTACTGTCTCTTCCTGTCTCTTCCTGTGTAGTACTTGCTCTTCCTGTGTAGTCCTGTCTCATCCTGTGTAGTACTGTCTCTTCCTGTGTAGTTCTGTCTCTTCCTGTCACTTCCTGTGTAGTACTGTCTCTTCCTGTGTAGTACTGTTTCTTCCTGTGTAGTACTGTCTCTTCCTGTGTAGTACTGTCTCTTCCTGTGTAGTACTGTCTCTTCCTGTGTAGCACTGTCTCTTCCTGTGTAGTACTGTCTCCTCCTGTGTAGTACTGTCTCTTCCTGTGTAGTACTGTCTCTTCCTGTGTATTACTGTCTCTTCCTGTGTAGTACTGTCTCTTCCTGTGTAGTACTGTTTCTTCCAGTGTAGTACTGTTTCTTCCTGTGTAGTACTGTCTCTTCCTGTCTCTTCCTGTGTAGTATTGTCTCTTCATGTGTAGTACTGTCTCTTACTGTGTAGTACTGTCTCTTCCTGTGTAGTACTGTCTCTTCCTGTGTAGTACTACATCTTCCTGTCTCTTCCTGTGTAGCATTGTCTCTTCCTGTGTAGTCCTGTCTCTTCCTGTGTAGTACTTTCTCTTCCTGTGTAGTTCTGTCTCTTCCTGTCACTTCCTGTGTTGTACTGTCTCTTCCTGTGTAGTACTGTTTCTTCCTGTGTAGTACTGTCTCTTCCTGTGTAGTACTGTCTCTTCCTGTGTAGTACTGTCTCTTCCTGTGTAGCACTGTCTCTTCCTGTGTAGTACTGTCTCCTCCTGTGTAGTACTGTCTCTTCCTGTGTAGTACTGTCTCTTCCTGTGTATTACTGTCTCTTCCTGTGTAGTACTGTCTCTTCCTGTGTAGTACTGTTTCTTCCAGTGTAGTACTGTTTCTTCCTGTGTAGTACTGTCTCTTCCTGTCTCTTCCTGTGTAGTATTGTCTCTTCATGTGTAGTACTGTCTCTTACTGTGTAGTACTGTCTCTTCCTGTGTAGTACTGTCTCTTCCTGTGTAGTACTACATCTTCCTGTCTCTTCCTGTGTAGCATTGTCTCTTCCTGTGTAGTCCTGTCTCTTCCTGTGTAGTACTTTCTCTTCCTGTGTAGTACTGTCTCTTCCTGTCACTTCCTGTGTAGTACTGTCTCTTCCTGTGTAGTACTGTTTCTTCCTGTGTAGTACTGTCTCTTCCTGTGTAGTACTGTCTCTTCCTGTGTAGTACTGTTTCTTCCTGTGTAGTACTGTTTCTTCCTGTGCAGTACTGTTTCTTCGTTTGTAGTACTGTCTCTTCCTGTCTCTTCCTGTGTAGTACTGTTTCTTCCTGTGCAGTACTGTTTCTTCCTGTGTAGTACTGTCTCTTCCTGTCTCTTCCTGTGTAGTATTGTCTCTTCATGTGTAGCACTGTCTCTTCCTATGTAGTACTGTCTCTTCCTGTCTCTTCCTGTGTAGTACTTGCTCTTCCTGTGTAGTCCTGTCTCATCCTGTGTAGTACTGTCTCTTCCTGTGTAGTTCTGTCTCTTCCTGTCACTTCCTGTGTAGTACTGTCTCTTCCTGTGTAGTACTGTTTCTTCCTGTGTAGTACTGTCTCTTCCTGTGTAGTACTGTCTCTTCCTGTGTAGTACTGTCTCTTCCTGTGTAGCACTGTCTCTTCCTGTGTAGTACTGTCTCCTCCTGTGTAGTACTGTCTCTTCCTGTGTAGTACTGTTTCTTCCTGTGTATTACTGTCTCTTCCTGTGTAGTACTGTCTCTTCCTGTGTAGTACTGTTTCTTCCAGTGTAGTACTGTTTCTTCCTGTGTAGTACTGTCTCTTCCTGTCTCTTCCTGTGTAGTATTGTCTCTTCATGTGTAGTACTGTCTCTTACTGTGTAGTACTGTCTTTTCCTGTGTAGTACTACATCTTCCTGTCTCTTCCTGTGTAGCATTGTCTCTTCCTGTGTAGTCCTGTCTCTTCCTGTGTAGTACTTTCTCTTCCTGTGTAGTTCTGTCTCTTCCTGTCACTTCCTGTGTTGTACTGTCTCTTCCTGTGTAGTACTGTTTCTTCCTGTGTAGTACTGTCTCTTCCTGTGTAGTACTGTCTCTTCCTGTGTAGTACTGTCTCTTCCTGTGTAGCACTGTCTCTTCCTGTGTAGTACTGTCTCCTCCTGTGTAGTACTGTCTCTTCCTGTGTAGTACTGTCTCTTCCTGTGTATTACTGTCTCTTCCTGTGTAGTACTGTCTCTTCCTGTGTAGTACTGTTTCTTCCAGTGTAGTACTGTTTCTTCCTGTGTAGTACTGTCTCTTCCTGTCTCTTCCTGTGTAGTATTGTCTCTTCATGTGTAGTACTGTCTCTTACTGTGTAGTACTGTCTCTTCCTGTGTAGTACTGTCTCTTCCTGTGTAGTACTACATCTTCCTGTCTCTTCCTGTGTAGCATTGTCTCTTCCTGTGTAGTCCTGTCTCTTCCTGTGTAGTACTGTCTCTTCCTGTGTAGTACTGTCTCTTCCTGTCTCTTCCTGTGTAGTACTGTCTCTTCCTGTGTAGTACTGTTTCTTCCTGTGTAGTACCTTCTCTTCTTGTGTAGTACTATATTTTCCTGTGTATTCCTGTGTAGTACTGTCTGTTCCTGTGTAGTGCTGTCTCTTCCTGTGTAGTACTGTCTCTTCCTCTGTAAAACTGTTTCTTCCTGTGCAGTACTGTTTCTTCCTGTGTAGTACTGTCTATTCCTGTGTAGTACTGTCTCTTACCGTGTAGTACTGTCTCTTCCTGTCCCTTCCTGTGTAGTACTGTCTCTTCCTCTGTAGTACTGTCTCTTCCTGTGTAGTATTGTTTATTCCTGTGTAGTACTCTTTCTTCCTGTGTAGTACTGTTTCTTCCTGTGCAGTACTGTTTCTTCCTTTGTAGTACTGTCTCTTCCTGTCTCTTCCTGTGTAGTACTGTTTCTTCCTGTGCAGTACTGTTTCTTCCTGTGTAGTACTGTCTCTTCCTGAGTAGTACTGTTTCTTCCTGTTTAGTACTGTTTCTTCCTGTGTAGTACTGTATCTTCCTGTCTCTTCCTGTGTATTATTGTCTCTTCATGTGTATTACTGTCTCTTCCTGTGTAGTACTGTCTCTTCCTGTCTCTTCCTGTGTAGTACTGTCTCTTCCTGTGTAGTACTGTTTCTTCCTGTGTAGTACTGTCTCTTCCTGTGTATTATTGTCTCTTCATGTGTATTACTGTCTCTTCCTGTGTAGTACTGTCTCTTCCTGTCTCTTCCTGTGTAGTACTGTCTCTTCCTGTGTAGTACTGTTTCTTCCTGTGTAGTACTGTCTCTTCCTGTGTAGTACTGTCTCTTCCTGTCTCTTCCTGTGTAGTACCTTCTCTTCCTGTGTAGTACTGTCTCTTCCTGTCTCTTAATGTGTAGCATTGTGTCTTCATGTGTAGTACTGTCTCTTCCTGTGTAGTACTGTCTCTTCCTGTCTCTTCCTGTGTAGTACTGTCTCTTCCTGTGTAGTACTGTTTCTTCCTGTGTAGTACTGTCTCTTCCTGTGTAGTACTGTCTCTTCCTGTCTCTTCCTGTGTAGTACTGTCTCTTCCTGTGTAGTACTGTCTCTTCCTGTCTCTTCCTGTGTAGTACTGTCTCTTCCTGTGTAGTACTGTCTCTTCCTGTGTAGTACTGTCTCTTCATGTGTAGTACTGTATTTTCCTGTGTAGTACTGTCTCTTCCTGTGTAGTACTGTTTCTTCCTTTGTAGTACTGTTTCTTCCTATATAGTACTGTCTCTTCCTGTCTCTTCCTGTGTAGTACTGTCTCTTCCTGAGTAGTACTGTTTCTTCCTGTCTTTTCTTGTGTAGTACTGTCTCTTCTTGTGTAGTATTTTCTCTTCCTGTGTAGTACTGTTTCTTCCTATGTAGTACTGTCTCTTCCTGTGTAGTACTGTCTCTTCCTGTGTATTACTGTCTCTTCCTGTGTAGTACTGTTTCTTCCTGTGTAGTACTGTTTCTTCCTGTGTAGTACTGTCTCTTCCTGAGTAGTACTGTTTCTTCCTGTTTAGTACTGTTTCTTCCTGTGTAGTACTGTATCTTCCTGTCTCTTCCTGTGTAGCATTGTCTCTTCATGTGTAGTACTGTCTCTTCCTGTGTAGTACTGTCTCTTCCTGTCTCTTCCTATGTAGTACTGTCTCTTCCTGTGTAGTACTGTTTCTTCCTGTGTAGTACTGTCTCTTCCTGTGTAGTACTGTCACTTCCTGTGTAGTACTGTCTATTCCTGTGTAGTACTGTCTCTTACCGTGTAGTACTGTCTCTTCCTGTCTCTTCCTGTGTAGTACTGTCTCTTCCTCTGTAGTACTGTCTCTTCCTGTGTAGTATTGTTTATTCCTGTGTAGTACTCTTTCTTCCTGTGTAGTACTGTTTCTTCCTGTGCAGTACTGTTTCTTCCTTTGTAGTACTGTCTCTTCCTGTCTCTTCCTGTGTAGTACTGTTTCTTCCTGTGCAGTACTGTTTCTTCCTGTGTAGTACTGTCTCTTCCTGAGTAGTACTGTTTCTTCCTGTTTAGTACTGTTTCTTCCTGTGTAGTACTGTATCTTCCTGTCTCTTCCTGTGTAGCATTGTCTCTTCATGTGTAGTACTGTCTCTTCCTGTGTAGTACTGTCTCTTCCTGTCTCTTCCTGTGTAGTACTGTTTCTTCCTGTGTAGTACTGTTTCTTCCTGTGTAGTACTGTCTCTTCCTATGTAGTACTGTCTCTTCCTGTGTAGTACTGTATCTTCCTGTGTAGTACCTTCTCTTCATGTGTAGTACTGTATCTTCCTGTGTAGTACTGTCTCTTCCTGTGTAGTACTGTTTCTTCCTGTGTAGTACTGTTTCTTCCTATGTAGTACTGTATCTTCCTGTCTCTTAATGTGTAGCATTGTGTCTTCATGTGTAGCACTGTCTCTTCCTGTGTAGTACTGTCTCTTCCTGTCTCTTCCTGTGTGGTACTGTCTCTTCCTGTGTAGTACTGTCTCTTCCTGTGTAGTACTGTCTCTTCATGTGTAGTACTGTTTCTTCCTTTGTAGTACTGTTTCTTCCTATATAGTACTGTCTCTTCCTGTCTCTTCCTGTGTAGTACTGTCTCTTCTTGTGTAGTATTTTCTCTTCCTGTGTAGTACTGTTTCTTCCTATTTAGTACTGTCTCTTCCTGTGTAGTACTGTTTCTTCCTGTGCAGTACTGTTTCTTCCTTTGTAGTACTGTCTCTTCCTGTCTCTTCCTGTGTTGTACTGTTTCTTCCTGTGCCGTACTGTTTCTTCCTGTGTAGTACTGTCTCTTCCTGAGTAGTACTGTTTCTTCCTGTTTAGTACTGTTTCTTCCTGTGTAGTACTGTATCTTCCTGTCTCTTCCTGTGTAGCATTGTCTCTTCATGTGTATTACTGTCTCTTCCTGTGTAGTACTGTCTCTTCCTGTCTCTTCCTGTGTAGTACTGTTTCTTCCTGTGTAGTACTGTCTCTTCCTGTGTAGTACTGTCTCTTCCTGTGTAGTACTGTCTCTTCCTGTGTAGTACTGTCTCTTCCTGTGTAGTACTGTCTCTTCATGTGTAGTACTGTATCTTCCTGTGTAGTACTGTCTCTTCCTGTGTAGTACTGTTTCTTCCTGTGTAGTACTGTTTCTTCCTATGTAGTACTGTATCTTCCTGTCTCTTAATGTGTAGCATTGTGTCTTCATGTGTAGTACTGTCTCTTCCTGTGTAGTACTGTCTCTTCCTGTCTCTTCCTGTGTAGTACTGTCTCTTCCTGTGTAGTCTGTCTCTTCCTGTGTAGTACTGTCTCTTCCTGTGTAGTACTGTCTCTTCATGTGTAGTACTGTATTTTCCTGTGTAGTACTGTCTCTTCCTGTGTAGTACTGTTTCTTCCTTTGTAGTACTGTTTCTTCCTATATAGTACTGTCTCTTCCTGTCTCTTCCTGTGTAGTACTGTCTCTTCCTGAGTAGTACTGTTTCTTCCTGTCTTTTCTTGTGTAGTACTGTCTCTTCTTGTGTAGTATTTTCTCTTCCTGTGTAGTACTGTTTCTTCCTATGTAGTACTGTCTCTTCCTGTGTAGTACTGTCTCTTCCTGTGTATTACTGTCTCTTCCTGTGTAGTACTGTTTCTTCCTGTGCAGTACTGTTTCTTCCTGTGTAGTACTGTCTCTTCCTGAGTAGTACTGTTTCTTCCTGTTTAGTACTGTTTCTTCCTGTGTAGTACTGTATCAATCAATCAATCAATTTTATTTTATATAGCCCTTCTTACATCAGCTAATATCTCGAAGTGCTGTACAGAAACCCAGCCTAAAACCCCAAACAGCTAGTAATGCAGGTGTAGAAGCACGGTGGCTAGGAAAAACTCCCTAGAAAGGCGAAAACCTAGGAAGAAACCTAGAGAGGAACCAGGCTATGAGGGGTGGCCAGTCCTCTTCTGGCTGTGCCGGGTGGAGATTATAACAGAACCATGCCAAGATGTTCAAAAATGTTCTTAAGTGACAAGCATGGTCAAATAATAATCAGGAATAAATCTCAGTTGGCTTTTCATAGCCGATCATTAAGAGTTGAAAACAGCAGGTCTGGGACAGGTAGGGGTTCCATAACCGCAGGCAGAACAGTTGAAACTGGAATAGCAGCAAGGCCAGGCGGACTGGGGACAGCAAGGAGTCACCACGGCCGGTAGTCCCGACGTATGGTCCTAGGGCTCAGGTCTCTCAGTTGGCTTTTCATAGCCGATCATTAAGAGTTGAAAACAGCAGGTCTGGGACAGGTAGGGGTTTCGTAGCCGCAGGCAGAACAGTTGAAACTGGAATAGCAGCAAGGCCAGGCGGACTGGGGACAGCAAGGTGTCATCATGCCCGGTAGTCCTGACGTATGGTCCTAGGGCTCAGGTTCTCAGAGAGAAAGAGAGAACGAGAGAATTAGAGAGAGCATACTTAAATTCACACAGGACACTGGATAAGACAGGAGAAGTACTCCAGGTATAACCAACTAACCCCAGCCCCCCGACACATAAACTACTGCAGCATAAATACTGGAGGCTGAGACAGGAGCGGTCCGGAGACACTGTGGCCCCATCCGAAGAAACCCCCGGACAGGGCCAAACAGGAAGGATATAACCCCACCCACTCCGCCAAAGCACAGCCCCCGCACCACTAGAGGGATATCCCCAACCACCAACTTACAATCCTGAGACAAGGCCGAGTATAGCCCACAGAGGTCTCCACCACAGCACAAACCAAGGGGGGGGCGCCAACCCAGACAGGAAGATCACGTCAGTAACTCAACCCACTCAAGTGACGCACCCCTCCCAGGGACGGCATGAAAGAGCACCAGCAAGCCAGTGACTCAGCCCCTGCAACAGGGTTAGAGGCAGAGAACCCCAGTGGAGAGGGGAACCGGCCTGGCAGAGACAGCAAGGGCTGTTCGTTGCTCAAGCCTTTCCGTTCACCTTCACACTCCTGGGCCAGACTACACTCAATCATATGACCTACTGAAGAGATAAGTCTTCAGTAAAGACTTAAAGGTTGAGACCGAGTCTGCGTCTCTCACATGGGTAGGCAGACTGTTCCATAAAAATGGAGATCTATAGGAGAAAGCCCTGCCTCCCGCTGTTTGCTTAGAAATTCTAGGGACAATTAGGAGGCCTGCGTCTTGTGACCGTAGCGTACGTATTGGTATGTACGGCAGGACCAACTCGGAAAGATAGGTAGGAGCAAGCCCATGTAACGCTTTATAGGTTAACAGTAAAACCTTGAAATCAGCCCTTGCCTTAACAGGAAGCCAGTGTAGGGAAGCTAGCACTGGAGTAATATGATCAAATTTCTTGGTTCTAGTCAGGATTCTAGCAGCCGTATTTAGCACTAACTGAAGTTTATTTAGTGCTTTATCCGGGTAGCCGGAAAATAGAGCATTGCAGTAGTCTAACCTAGAAGTAACAAATGCATGGATTAATTTTTCTGCATCATTTTTGGACAGAAAATTTCTGATTTTTGCAATGTTACGTAGATGGAAAAAAGCTGTCCTTGAAACTGTCTTGATATGTTCGTCAAAAGAGAGATCAGGGTCAAGAGTAACGCCGAGGTCCTTCACAGTTTTATTTGAGACGACTTTACAACCATCAAGATGAATTGTCAGATTTAACAGAAGATCTCTTTGTTTCTTGGGACCTAGAACAAGCATCTCTGTTTTGTCCGAGTTTAAAAGTAAAAAGTTTTCAGCCATCCACTTCCTTATGTCTGAAACACAGGCTTCTAGCGAGGGCAATTTTGGGGCTTCACCATGTTTCATTGAAATGTACAGCTGTGTGTCATCCGCATGTATCTTCCTGTCTCTTCCTGTGTAGCATTGTCTCTTCATGTGTAGTACTGTCTCTTCCTGTGTAGTACTGTCTCTTCCTGTCTCTTCCTATGTAGTACTGTTTCTTCCTGTGTAGTACTGTCTCTTCCTGTGTAGTACTGTCTCTTCCTCTGTAAAACTGTTTCTTCCTGTGCAGTACTGTTTCTTCCTGTGTAGTACTGTCTATTCCTGTGTAGTACTGTCTCTTACCGTGTAGTACTGTCTCTTCCTGTCTCTTCCTGTATAGTACTGTCTCTTCCTCTGTAGTACTGTGTCTTCCTGTGTAGTATTGTGTATTCCTGTGTAGTCCTCTTTCTTCCTGTGTAGTACTGTTTCTTCCTGTGCAGTACTGTTTCTTCCTTTGTAGTACTGTCTCTTCCTGTCTCTTCCTGTGTAGTACTGTTTCTTCCTGTGCAGTACTGTTTCTTCCTGTGTAGTACTGTCTCTTCCTGAGTAGTACTGTTTCTTCCTGTTTAATACTGTTTCTTCCTGTGTAGTACTGTATCTTCCTGTCTCTTCCTGTGTAGCATTATCTCTTCATGTGTAGTACTGTCTCTTCCTGTGTAGTACTGTCTCTTCCTGTCTCTTCCTGTGTAGTACTGTCTCTTCCTGTGTAGTACTGTTTCTTCCTGTGTAGTACTGTCTCTTCCTATGTAGTACTGTCTCTTCCTGTGTAGTACTGTCTCTTCCTGTGTAGTACTGTCTCTTCATGTGTAGTACTGTATCTTCCTGTGTAGTACTGTCTCTTCCTGTGTAGTACTGTTTCTTCCTGTGTAGTACTGTTTCTTCCTATGTAGTACTGTATCTTCCTGTCTCTTAATTTGTAGCATTGTGTCTTCATGTGTAGTACTGTCTCTTCCTGTGTAGTACTGTCTCTTCCTGTCTCTTCCTGTGTGGTACTGTCTCTTCCTGTGTAGTACTGTCTCTTCCTGTGTAGTACTGTCTCCTCATGTGTAGTACTGTTTCTTCCTTTGTAGTACTGTTTCTTCCTATATAGTACTGTCTCTTCCTGTCTCTTCCTGTGTAGTACTGTCTCTTCTTGTGTAGTATTTTCTCTTCCTGTGTAGTACTGTTTCTTCCTGTGTAGCACTGTCTCTTCCTGTGTAGTACTGTCTCCTCCTGTGTAGTACTGTCTCTTCCTGTGTAGTACTGTCTCTTCCTGTGTATTACTGTCTCTTCCTGTGTAGTACTGTCTCTTCCTGTGTAGTACTGTTTCTTCCAGTGTAGTACTGTTTCTTCCTGTGTAGTACTGTCTCTTCCTGTCTCTTCCTGTGTAGTATTGTCTCTTCATGTGTAGTACTGTCTCTTACTGTGTAGTACTGTCTCTTCCTGTGTAGTACTGTCTCTTCCTGTGTAGTACTACATCTTCCTGTCTCTTCCTGTGTAGCATTGTCTCTTCCTGTGTAGTCCTGTCTCTTCCTGTGTAGTACTGTCTCTTCCTGTGTAGTACTGTCTCTTCCTGTCTCTTCCTGTGTAGTACTGTCTCTTCCTGTGTAGTACTGTTTCTTCCTGTGTAGTACCTTCTCTTCCTGTGTAGTACTATATTTTCCTGTGTATTCCTGTGTAGTACTGTCTGTTCCTGTGTAGTGCTGTCTCTTCCTGTGTAGTACTGTCTCTTCCTCTGTAAAACTGTTTCTTCCTGTGCAGTACTGTTTCTTCCTGTGTAGTACTGTCTATTCCTGTGTAGTACTGTCTCTTACCGTGTAGTACTGTCTCTTCCTGTCCCTTCCTGTGTAGTACTGTCTCTTCCTCTGTAGTACTGTCTCTTCCTGTGTAGTATTGTTTATTCCTGTGTAGTACTCTTTCTTCCTGTGTAGTACTGTTTCTTCCTGTACAGTACTGTTTCTTCCTTTGTAGTACTGTCTCTTCCTGTCTCTTCCTGTGTAGTACTGTTTCTTCCTGTGCAGTACTGTTTCTTCCTGTGTAGTACTGTCTCTTCCTGAGTAGTACTGTTTCTTCCTGTTTAGTACTGTTTCTTCCTGTGTAGTACTGTATCTTCCTGTCTCTTCCTGTGTAGCATTGTCTCTTCATGTGTAGTACTGTCTCTTCCTATGTAGTACTGTCTCTTCCTGTCTCTTCCTGTGTAGTACTGTCTCTTCCTGTGTAGTACTGTTTCTTCCTGTGTAGTACTGTCTCTTCCTATGTAGTACTGTCTCTTCCTGTGTAGTACTGTCTCTTCCTGTGTAGTACTGTCTCTTCATGTGTAGTACTGTATCTTCCTGTGTAGTACTGTCTCTTCCTGTGTAGTACTGTTTCTTCCTGTGTAGTACTGTTTCTTCCTTTGTAGTACTGTATCTTCCTGTCTCTTAATGTGTAGCATTGTGTCTTCATGTGTAGTACTGTCTCTTCCTGTGTAGTACTGTCTCTTCCTGTCTCTTCCTGTGTGGTACTGTCTCTTCCTGTGTAGTACTGTCTCTTCCTGTGTAGTACTGTCTCTTCATGTGTAGTACTGTTTCTTCCTTTGTAGTACTGTTTCTTCCTATATAGTACTGTCTCTTCCTGTCTCTTCCTGTGTAGTACTGACTCTTCTTGTGTAGTATTTTCTCTTCCTGTGTAGTACTGTTTCTTCCTATGTAGTACTGTCTCTTCCTGTGTAGTACTGTTTCTTCCTGTGCAGTACTGTTTCTTCCTTTGTAGTACTGTCTCTTCCTGTCTCTTCCTGTGAAGTACTGTTTCTTCCTGTGTAGTACTGTTTCTTCCTGTGCAGTACTGTTTCTTCCTTTGTAGTACTGTCTCTTCCTGTCTCTTCCTGTGTAGTACTGTTTCTTCCTGTGCAGTACTGTTTCTTCCTTTGTAGTACTGTCTCTTCCTGTCTCTTCCTGTGTAATATTGTCTCTTCATGTGTAGTACTGTCTCTTCCTATGTAGTACTGTCTCTTCCTGTCTCTTCCTGTGTAGTATTGTCTCTTCATGTGTAGCACTGTCTCTTCCTATGTAGTACTGTCTCTTCCTGTCTCTTCCTGTGTAGTACTTGCTCTTCCTGTGTAGTCCTGTCTCATCCTGTGTAGTACTGTCTCTTCCTGTGTAGTTCTGTCTCTTCCTGTCACTTCCTGTGTAGTACTGTCTCTTCCTGTGTAGTACTGTTTCTTCCTGTGTAGTACTGTCTCTTCCTGTGTAGTACTGTCTCTTCCTGTGTAGTACTGTCTCTTCCTGTGTAGCACTGTCTCTTCCTGTGTAGTACTGTCTCCTCCTGTGTAGTACTGTCTCTTCCTGTGTAGTACTGTCTCTTCCTGTGTATTACTGTCTCTTCCTGTGTAGTACTGTCTCTTCCTGTGTAGTACTGTTTCTTCCAGTGTAGTACTGTTTCTTCCTGTGTAGTACTGTCTCTTCCTGTCTCTTCCTGTGTAGTATTGTCTCTTCATGTGTAGTACTGTCTCTTACTGTGTAGTACTGTCTCTTCCTGTGTAGTACTGTCTCTTCCTGTGTAGTACGACATCTTCCTGTCTCTTCCTGTGTAGCATTGTCTCTTCCTGTGTAGTCCTGTCTCTTCCTGTGTAGTACTTTCTCTTCCTGTGTAGTTCTGTCTCTTCCTGTCACTTCCTGTGTTGTACTGTCTCTTCCTGTGTAGTACTGTTTCTTCCTGTGTAGTACTGTCTCTTCCTGTGTAGTACTGTCTCTTCCTGTGTAGTACTGTCTCTTCCTGTGTAGCACTGTCTCTTCCTGTGTAGTACTGTCTCCTCCTGTGTAGTACTGTCTCTTCCTGTGTAGTACTGTCTCTTCCTGTGTATTACTGTCTCTTCCTGTGTAGTACTGTCTCTTCCTGTGTAGTACTGTTTCTTCCAGTGTAGTACTGTTTCTTCCTGTGTAGTACTGTCTCTTCCTGTCTCTTCCTGTGTAGTATTGTCTCTTCATGTGTAGTACTGTCTCTTACTGTGTAGTACTGTCTCTTCCAGTGTAGTACTGTCTCTTCCTGTGTAGTACTACATCTTCCTGTCTCTTCCTGTGTAGCATTGTCTCTTCCTGTGTAGTCCTGTCTCTTCCTGTGTAGTACTGTCTCTTCCTGTGTAGTACTGTCTCTTCCTGTCTCTTCCTGTGTAGTACTGTCTCTTCCTGTGTAGTACTGTTTCTTCCTGTGTAGTACCTTCTCTTCTTGTGTAGTACTATATTTTCCTGTGTATTCCTGTGTAGTACTGTCTGTTCCTGTGTAGTGCTGTCTCTTCCTGTGTAGTACTGTCTCTTCCTCTGTAAAACTGTTTCTTCCTGTGCAGTACTGTTTCTTCCTGTGTAGTACTGTCTATTCCTGTGTAGTACTGTCTCTTACCGTGTAGTACTGTCTCTTCCTGTCCCTTCCTGTGTAGCATTGTCTCTTCCTGTGTAGTCCTGTCTCTTCCTGTGTAGTACTGTCTCTTCCTGTGTAGTACTGTCTCTTCCTGTCTCTTCCTGTGTAGTACTGTCTCTTCCTGAGTAGTACTGTTTCTTCCTGTGTAGTACCTTCTCTTCTTGTGTAGTACTATATTTTCCTGTGTATTCCTGTGTAGTACTGTCTGTTCCTGTGTAGTGCTGTCTCTTCCTGTGTAGTACTGTCTCTTCCTCTGTAAAACTGTTTCTTCCTGTGCAGTACTGTTTCTTCCTGTGTAGTACTGTCTATTCCTGTGTAGTACTGTCTCTTACCGTGTAGTACTGTCTCTTCCTGTCCCTTCCTGTGTAGTACGGTCTCTTCCTCTGTAGTACTGTCTCTTCCTGTGTAGTATTGTTTATTCCTGTGTAGTACTCTTTCTTCCTGTGTAGTACTGTTTCTTCCTGTGCAGTACTGTTTCTTCCTTTGTAGTACTGTCTCTTCCTGTCTCTTCCTGTGTAGTACTGTTTCTTCCTGTGCAGTACTGTTTCTTCCTGTGTAGTACTGTCTCTTCCTGAGTAGTACTGTTTCTTCCTGTTTAGTACTGTTTCTTCCTGTGTAGTACTGTATCTTCCTGTCTCTTCCTGTGTATTATTGTCTCTTCATGTGTATTACTGTCTCTTCCTGTGTAGTACTGTCTCTTCCTGTCTCTTCCTGTGTAGTACTGTCTCTTCCTGTGTAGTACTGTTTCTTCCTGTGTAGTACTGTCTCTTCAAGTGTATTATTGTCTCTTCATGTGTATTACTGTCTCTTCCTGTGTAGTACTGTCTCTTCCTGTCTCTTCCTGTGTAGTACTGTCTCTTCCTGTGTAGTACTGTTTCTTCCTGTGTAGTACTGTCTCTTCCTGTGTAGTACTGTCTCTTCCTGTCTCTTCCTGTGTAGTACTGTCTCTTCCTGTGTAGTACTGTCTCTTCCTGTCTCTTAATGTGTAGCATTGTGTCTTCATGTGTAGTACTGTCTCTTCCTGTGTAGTACTGTCTCTTCCTGTCTCTTCCTGTGTAGTACTGTCTCTTCCTGTGTAGTACTGTTTCTTCCTGTGTAGTACTGTCTCTTCCTGTGTAGTACTGTCTCTTCCTGTCTCTTCCTGTGTAGTACTGTCTCTTCCTGTGTAGTACTGTCTCTTCCTGTCTCTTCCTGTGTAGTACTGTCTCTTCCTGTGTAGTACTGTCTCTTCCTGTGTAGTACTGTCTCTTCATGTGTAGTACTGTATTTTCCTGTGTAGTACTGTCTCTTCCTGTGTAGTACTGTTTCTTCCTTTGTAGTACTGTTTCTTCCTATATAGTACTGTCTCTTCCTGTCTCTTCCTGTGTAGTACTGTCTCTTCCTGAGTAGTACTGTTTCTTCCTGTCTTTTCTTGTGTAGTACTGTCTCTTCTTGTGTAGTATTTTCTCTTCCTGTATAGTACTGTATCTTCCTATGTAGTACTGTCTCTTCCTGTGTAGTACTGTCTCTTCCTGTGTATTACTGTCTCTTCCTGTGTAGTACTGTTTCTTCCTGTGTAGTACTGTTTCTTCCTGTGTAGTACTGTCTCTTCCTGAGTAGTACTGTTTCTTCATATTTAGTACTGTTTCTTCCTGTGTAGTACTGTATCTTCCTGTCTCTTCCTATGTAGTACTGTCTCTTCCTGTGTAGTACTGTTTCTTCCTGTGTAGTACTGTCTCTTCCTGTGTAGTACTGTCACTTCCTGTGTAGTACTGTCTATTCCTGTGTAGTACTGTCTCTTACCGTGTAGTACTGTCTCTTCCTGTCTCTTCCTGTGTAGTACTGTCTCTTCCTCTGTAGTACTGTCTCTTCCTGTGTAGTATTGTTTATTCCTGTGTAGTACTCTTTCTTCCTGTGTAGTACTGTTTCTTCCTGTGCAGTACTGTTTCTTCCTTTGTAGTACTGTCTCTTCCTGTCTCTTCCTGTGTAGTACTGTTTCTTCCTGTGCAGTACTGTTTCTTCCTGTGTAGTACTGTCTCTTCCTGAGTAGTACTGTTTCTTCCTGTTTAGTACTGTTTCTTCCTGTGTAGTACTGTATCTTCCTGTCTCTTCCTGTGTAGCATTGTCTCTTCATGTGTAGTACTGTCTCTTCCTGTGTAGTACTGTCTCTTCCTGTCTCTTCCTGTGTAGTACTGTTTCTTCCTGTGTAGTACTGTTTCTTCCTGTGTAGTACTGTCTCTTCCTATGTAGTACTGTCTCTTCCTGTGTAGTACTGTCTCTTCCTGTGTAGTACCTTCTCTTCATGTGTAGTACTGTATCTTCCTGTGTAGTACTGTCTCTTCCTGTGTAGTACTGTTTCTTCCTGTGTAGTACTGTTTCTTCCTATGTAGTACTGTATCTTCCTGTCTCTTAATGTGTAGCATTGTGTCTTCATGTGTAGTACTGTCTCTTCCTGTGTAGTACTGTCTCTTCCTGTCTCTTCCTGTGTGGTACTGTCTCTTCCTGTGTAGTACTGTCTCTTCCTGTGTAGTACTGTCTCTTCATGTGTAGTACTGTTTCTTCCTTTGTAGTACTGTCTCTTCCTGTGTAGTACTGTTTCTTCCTTTGTAGTACTGTTTCTTCCTATATAGTACTGTCTCTTCCTGTCTCTTCCTGTGTAGTACTGTCTCTTCCTGAGTAGTACTGTTTCTTCCTGTCTTTTCTTGTGTAGTACTGTCTCTTCTTGTGTAGTATTTTCTCTTCCTGTGTAGTACTGTTTCTTCCTATGTAGTACTGTCTCTTCCTGTGTAGTACTGTCTCTTCCTGTGTATTACTGTCTCTTCCTGTGTAGTACTGTTTCTTCCTGTGTAGTACTGTTTCTTCCTGTGTAGTACTGTCTCTTCCTGAGTAGTACTATTTCTTCCTGTTTAGTACTGTTTCTTCCTGTGTAGTACTGTATCTTCCTGTCTCTTCCTGTGTAGCATTGTCTCTTCATGTGTAGTACTGTCTCTTCCTGTGTAGTACTGTCTCTTCCTGTCTCTTCCTATGTAGTACTGTCTCTTCCTGTGTAGTACTGTTTCTTCCTGTGTAGTACTGTCTCTTCCTGTGTAGTACTGTCACTTCCTGTGTAGTACTGTCTATTCCTGTGTAGTACTGTCTCTTACCGTGTAGTACTGTCTCTTCCTGTCTCTTCCTGTGTAGTACTGTCTCTTCCTCTGTAGTACTGTCTCTTCCTGTGTAGTATTGTTTATTCCTGTGTAGTACTCTTTCTTCCTGTGTAGTACTGTTTCTTCCTGTGCAGTACTGTTTCTTCCTTTGTAGTACTGTCTCTTCCTGTCTCTTCCTGTGTAGTACTGTTTCTTCCTGTGCAGTACTGTTTCTTCCTGTGTAGTACTGTCTCTTCCTGAGTAGTACTGTTTCTTCCTGTTTAGTACTGTTTCTTCCTGTGTAGTACTGTATCTTCCTGTCTCTTCCTGTGTAGCATTGTCTCTTCATGTGTAGTACTGTCTCTTCCTGTGTAGTACTGTCTCTTCCTGTCTCTTCCTGTGTAGTACTGTTTCTTCCTGTGTAGTACTGTTTCTTCCTGTGTAGTACTGTCTCTTCCTATGTAGTACTGTCTCTTCCTGTGTAGTACTGTCTCTTCCTGTGTAGTACCTTCTCTTCATGTGTAGTACTGTATCTTCCTGTGTAGTACTGTCTCTTACTGTGTAGTACTGTTTCTTCCTGTGTAGTACTGTTTCTTCCTATGTAGTACTGTATCTTCCTGTCTCTTAATGTGTAGCATTGTGTCTTCATGTGTAGTACTGTCTCTTCCTGTGTAGTACTGTCTCTTCCTGTCTCTTCCTGTGTGGTACTGTCTCTTCCTGTGTAGTACTGTCTCTTCCTGTGTAGTACTGTCTCTTCATGTGTAGTACTGTTTCTTCCTTTGTAGTACTGTTTCTTCCTATATAGTACTGTCTCTTCCTGTCTCTTCCTGTGTAGTACTGTCTCTTCTTGTGTAGTATTTTCTCTTCCTGTGTAGTACTGTTTCTTCCTATTTAGTACTGTCTCTTCCTGTGTAGTACTGTTTCTTCCTGTGCAGTACTGTTTCTTCCTTTGTAGTACTGTCTCTTCCTGTCTTTTCCTGTGTTGTACTGTTTCTTCCTGTGCCGTACTGTTTCTTCCTGTGTAGTACTGTCTCTTCCTGAGTAGTACTGTTTCTTCCTGTTTAGTACTGTTTCTTCCTGTGTAGTACTGTATCTTCCTGTCTCTTCCTGTGTAGCATTGTCTCTTCATGTGTATTACTGTCTCTTCCTGTGTAGTACTGTCTCTTCCTGTCTCTTCCTGTGTAGTACTGTCTCTTCCTGTGTAGTACTGTTTCTTCCTGTGTAGTACTGTCTCTTCCTGTGTAGTACTGTCTCTTCCTGTGTAGTACTGTCTCTTCCTGTGTAGTACTGTCTCTTCATGTGTAGTACTGTATCTTCCTGTGTAGTACTGTCTCTTCCTGTGTAGTACTGTTTCTTCCTGTGTAGTACTGTTTCTTCCTATGTAGTACTGTATCTTCCTGTCTCTTAATGTGTAGCATTGTGTCTTCATGTGTAGTACTGTCTCTTCCTGTGTAGTACTGTCTCTTCCTGTCTCTTCCTGTGTAGTACTGTCTCTTCCTGTGTAGTCTGTCTCTTCCTGTGTAGTACTGTCTCTTCCTGTGTAGTACTGTCTCTTCATGTGTAGTACTGTATTTTCCTGTGTAGTACTGTCTCTTCCTGTGTAGTACTGTTTCTTCCTTTGTAGTACTGTTTCTTCCTATATAGTACTGTCTCTTCCTGTCTATTCCTGTGTAGTACTGTCTCTTCCTGAGTAGTACTGTTTCTTCCTGTCTTTTCTTGTGTAGTACTGTCTCTTCTTGTGTAGTATTTTCTCTTCCTGTGTAGTACTGTTTCTTCCTATGTAGTACTGTCTCTTCCTGTGTAGTACTGTCTCTTCCTGTGTATTACTGTCTCTTCCTGTGTAGTACTGTTTCTTCCTGTGCAGTACTGTTTCTTCCTGTGTAGTACTGTCTCTTCCTGAGTAGTACTGTTTCTTCCTGTTTAGTACTGTTTCTTCCTGTGTAGTACTGTATCTTCCTGTCTCTTCCTGTGTAGCATTGTCTCTTCATGTGTAGTACTGTCTCTTCCTGTGTAGTACTGTCTCTTCCTGTCTCTTCCTATGTAGTACTGTCTCTTCCTGTGTAGTACTGTTTCTTCCTGTGTAGTACTGTCTCTTCCTGTGTAGTACTGTCTCTTCCTCTGTAAAACTGTTTCTTCCTGTGCAGTACTGTTTCTTCCTGTGTAGTACTGTCTATTCCTGTGTAGTACTGTCTCTTACCGTGTAGTACTGTCTCTTCCTGTCTCTTCCTGTATAGTACTGTCTCTTCCTCTGTAGTACTGTCTCTTCCTATGTAGTACTGTCTCTTCCTGTGTAGTACTGTCTCTTCCTGTGTAGTACTGTCTCTTCATGTGTAGTACTGTATCTTCCTGTGTAGTACTGTCTCTTCCTGTGTAGTACTGTTTCTTCCTGTGTAGTACTGTTTCTTCCTATGTAGTACTGTATCTTCCTGTCTCTTAATTTGTAGCATTGTGTCTTCATGTGTAGTACTGTCTCTTCCTGTGTAGTACTGTCTCTTCCTGTCTCTTCCTGTGTGGTACTGTCTCTTCCTGTGTAGTACTGTCTCTTCCTGTGTAGTACTGTCTCCTCATGTGTAGTACTGTTTCTTCCTTTGTAGTACTGTTTCTTCCTATATAGTACTGTCTCTTCCAGTCTCTTCCTGTGTAGTACTGTCTCTTCTTGTGTAGTATTTTCTCTTCCTGTGTAGTACTGTTTCTTCCTGTGTAGCACTGTCTCTTCCTGTGTAGTACTGTCTCCTCCTGTGTAGTACTGTCTCTTCCTGTGTAGTACTGTCTCTTCCTGTGTATTACTGTCTCTTCCTGTGTAGTACTGTCTCTTCCTGTGTAGTACTGTTTCTTCCAGTGTAGTACTGTTTCTTCCTGTGTAGTACTGTCTCTTCCTGTCTCTTCCTGTGTAGTATTGTCTCTTCATGTGTAGTACTGTCTCTTACTGTGTAGTACTGTCTCTTCCTGTGTAGTACTGTCTCTTCCTGTGTAGTACTACATCTTCCTGTCTCTTCCTGTGTAGCATTGTCTCTTCCTGTGTAGTCCTGTCTCTTCCTGTGTAGTACTGTCTCTTCCTGTCTCTTCCTGTGTAGTACTGTCTCTTCCTGTGTAGTACTGTTTCTTCCTGTGTAGTACCTTCTCTTCCTGTGTAGTACTATATTTTCCTGTGTATTCCTGTGTAGCACTGTCTCTTCCTGTGTAGTGCTGTCTCTTCCTGTGTAGTACTGTCTCTTCCTCTGTAAAACTGTTTCTTCCTGTGCAGTACTGTTTCTTCCTGTGCAGTACTGTTTCTTCCTGTGTAGTACTGTCTCTTCCTGAGTAGTACTGTTTCTTCCTGTTTAATACTGTTTCTTCCTGTGTAGTACTGTATCTTCCGGTCTCTTCCTGTGTAGCATTATCTCTTCATGTGTAGTACTGTCTCTTCCTGTGTAGTACTGTCTCTTCCTGTCTCTTCCTGTGTAGTACTGTCTCTTCCTGTGTAGTACTGTTTCTTCCTGTGTAGTACTGTCTCTTCCTATGTAGTACTGTCTCTTCCTGTGTAGTACTGTCTCTTCCTGTGTAGTACTGTCTCTTCATGTGTAGTACTGTATCTTCCTGTGTAGTACTGTCTCTTCCTGTGTAGTACTGTTTCTTCCTGTGTAGTACTGTTTCTTCCTATGTAGTACTGTATCTTCCTGTCTCTTAATTTGTAGCATTGTGTCTTCATGTGTAGTACTGTCTCTTCCTGTGTAGTACTGTCTCTTCCTGTCTCTTCCTGTGTGGTACTGTCTCTTCCTGTGTAGTACTGTCTCTTCCTGTGTAGTACTGTCTCCTCATGTGTAGTACTGTTTCTTCCTTTGTAGTACTGTTTCTTCCTATATAGTACTGTCTCTTCCTGTCTCTTCCTGTGTAGTACTGTCTCTTCTTGTGTAGTATTTTCTCTTCCTGTGTAGTACTGTTTCTTCCTGTGTAGCACTGTCTCTTCCTGTGTAGTACTGTCTCCTCCTGTGTAGTACTGTCTCTTCCTGTGTAGTACTGTCTCTTCCTGTGTATTACTGTCTCTTCCTGTGTAGTACTGTCTCTTCCTGTGTAGTACTGTTTCTTCCAGTGTAGTACTGTTTCTTCCTGTGTAGTACTGTCTCTTCCTGTCTCTTCCTGTGTAGTATTGTCTCTTCATGTGTAGTACTGTCTCTTACTGTGTAGTACTGTCTCTTCCTGTGTAGTACTGTCTCTTCCTGTGTAGTACTACATCTTCCTGTCTCTTCCTGTGTAGCATTGTCTCTTCCTGTGTAGTCCTGTCTCTTCCTGTGTAGTACTGTCTCTTCCTGTCTCTTCCTGTGTAGTACTGTCTCTTCCTGTGTAGTACTGTTTCTTCCTGTGTAGTACCTTCTCTTCCTGTGTAGTACTATATTTTCCTGTGTATTCCTGTGTAGTACTGTCTGTTCCTGTGTAGTGCTGTCTCTTCCTGTGTAGTACTGTCTCTTCCTCTGTAAAACTGTTTCTTCCTGTGCAGTACTGTTTATTCCTGTGTAGTACTGTCTATTCCTGTGTAGTACTGTCTCTTACCGTGTAGTACTGTCTCTTCCTGTCCCTTCCTGTGTAGTACTGTCTCTTCCTCTGTAGTACTGTCTCTTCCTGTGTAGTATTGTTTATTCCTGTGTAGTACTCTTTCTTCCTGTGTAGTACTGTTTCTTCCTGTACAGTACTGTTTCTTCCTTTGTAGTACTGTCTCTTCCTGTCTCTTCCTGTGTAGTACTGTTTCTTCCTGTGCAGTACTGTTTCTTCCTGTGTAGTACTGTCTCTTCCTGAGTAGTACTGTTTCTTCCTGTTTAGTACTGTTTCTTCCTGTGTAGTACTGTATCTTCCTGTCTCTTCCTGTGTAGCATTGTCTCTTCATGTGTAGTACTGTCTCTTCCTGTGTAGTACTGTCTCTTCCTGTCTCTTCCTATGTAGTACTGTCTCTTCCTGTGTAGTACTGTTTCTTCCTGTGTAGTACCGTCTCTTCCTGTGTACTACTGTCACTTCCTCTGTAAAACTGTTTCTTCCTGTGCAGTACTGTTTCTTCCTGTGTAGTACTGTCTATTCCTGTGTAGTACTGTCTCTTACCGTGTAGTACTGTCTCTTCCTGTCTCTTCCTGTGTAGTACTGTCTCTTCCTGTGTAGTACTGTTTCTTCCTGTGTAGTACCTTCTCTTCCTGTGTAGTACTATATTTTCCTGTGTATTCCTGTGTAGTACTGTCTGTTCCTGTGTAGTGCTGTCTCTTCCTGTGTAGTACTGTCTCTTCCTCTGTAAAACTGTTTCTTCCTGTGCAGTACTGTTTCTTCCTGTGCAGTACTGTTTCTTCCTGTGTAGTACTGTCTCTTCCTGAGTAGTACTGTTTCTTCCTGTTTAATACTGTTTCTTCCTGTGTAGTACTGTATCTTCCGGTCTCTTCCTGTGTAGCATTATCTCTTCATGTGTAGTACTGTCTCTTCCTGTGTAGTACTGTCTCTTCCTGTCTCTTCCTGTGTAGTACTGTCTCTTCCTGTGTAGTACTGTTTCTTCCTGTGTAGTACTGTCTCTTCCTATGTAGTACTGTCTCTTCCTGTGTAGTACTGTCTCTTCCTGTGTAGTACTGTCTCTTCATGTGTAGTACTGTATCTTCCTGTGTAGTACTGTCTCTTCCTGTGTAGTACTGTTTCTTCCTGTGTAGTACTGTTTCTTCCTATGTAGTACTGTATCTTCCTGTCTCTTAATTTGTAGCATTGTGTCTTCATGTGTAGTACTGTCTCTTCCTGTGTAGTACTGTCTCTTCCTGTCTCTTCCTGTGTGGTACTGTCTCTTCCTGTGTAGTACTGTCTCTTCCTGTGTAGTACTGTCTCCTCATGTGTAGTACTGTTTCTTCCTTTGTAGTACTGTTTCTTCCTATATAGTACTGTCTCTTCCTGTCTCTTCCTGTGTAGTACTGTCTCTTCTTGTGTAGTATTTTCTCTTCCTGTGTAGTACTGTTTCTTCCTGTGTAGCACTGTCTCTTCCTGTGTAGTACTGTCTCCTCCTGTGTAGTACTGTCTCTTCCTGTGTAGTACTGTCTCTTCCTGTGTATTACTGTCTCTTCCTGTGTAGTACTGTCTCTTCCTGTGTAGTACTGTTTCTTCCAGTGTAGTACTGTTTCTTCCTGTGTAGTACTGTCTCTTCCTGTCTCTTCCTGTGTAGTATTGTCTCTTCATGTGTAGTACTGTCTCTTACTGTGTAGTACTGTCTCTTCCTGTGTAGTACTGTCTCTTCCTGTGTAGTACTACATCTTCCTGTCTCTTCCTGTGTAGCATTGTCTCTTCCTGTGTAGTCCTGTCTCTTCCTGTGTAGTACTGTCTCTTCCTGTCTCTTCCTGTGTAGTACTGTCTCTTCCTGTGTAGTACTGTTTCTTCCTGTGTAGTACCTTCTCTTCCTGTGTAGTACTATATTTTCCTGTGTATTCCTGTGTAGTACTGTCTGTTCCTGTGTAGTGCTGTCTCTTCCTGTGTAGTACTGTCTCTTCCTCTGTAAAACTGTTTCTTCCTGTGCAGTACTGTTTATTCCTGTGTAGTACTGTCTATTCCTGTGTAGTACTGTCTCTTACCGTGTAGTACTGTCTCTTCCTGTCCCTTCCTGTGTAGTACTGTCTCTTCCTCTGTAGTACTGTCTCTTCCTGTGTAGTATTGTTTATTCCTGTGTAGTACTCTTTCTTCCTGTGTAGTACTGTTTCTTCCTGTACAGTACTGTTTCTTCCTTTGTAGTACTGTCTCTTCCTGTCTCTTCCTGTGTAGTACTGTTTCTTCCTGTGCAGTACTGTTTCTTCCTGTGTAGTACTGTCTCTTCCTGAGTAGTACTGTTTCTTCCTGTTTAGTACTGTTTCTTCCTGTGTAGTACTGTATCTTCCTGTCTCTTCCTGTGTAGCATTGTCTCTTCATGTGTAGTACTGTCTCTTCCTGTGTAGTACTGTCTCTTCCTGTCTCTTCCTATGTAGTACTGTCTCTTCCTGTGTAGTACTGTTTCTTCCTGTGTAGTACCGTCTCTTCCTGTGTACTACTGTCACTTCCTCTGTAAAACTGTTTCTTCCTGTGCAGTACTGTTTCTTCCTGTGTAGTACTGTCTATTCCTGTGTAGTACTGTCTCTTACCGTGTAGTACTGTCTCTTCCTGTCTCTTCCTGTGTAGTACTGTCTCTTCCTCTTTAGTACTGTCTCTTCCTGTGTAGTATTGTTTATTCCTGTGTAGTACTCTTTCTTCCTGTGTAGTACTGTTTCTTCCTGTGCAGTACTGTTTCTTCCTTTGTAGTACTGTCTCTTCCTGTCTCTTCCTGTGTAGTACTATTTCTTCCTGTGCAGTACTGTTTCTTCCTGTGTAGTACTGTCTCTTCCTGAGTAGTACTGTTTCTTCCTGTTTAGTACTGTTTCTTCCTGTGTAGTACTGTATCTTCCTGTCTCTTCCTGTGTAGCATTGTCTCTTCATGTGTAGTACTGTCTCTTCCTGTGTAGTACTGTCTCTTCCTGTCTCTTCCTGTGTAGTACTGTCTCTTCCTGTGTAGTACTGTTTCTTCCTGTGTAGTACTGTCTCTTCCTATGTAGTACTGTCTCTTCCTGTGTAGTACTGTCTCTTCATGTGTAGTACTGTATCTTCCTGTGTAGTACTGTCTCTTCCTGTGTAGTACTGTTTCTTCCTGTGTAGTACTGTTTCTTCCTATGTAGTACTGTATCTTCCTGTCTCTTAATTTGTAGCATTGTGTCTTCATGTGTTGTACTGTCTCTTCCTGTGTAGTACTGTCTCTTCCTGTCTCTTCCTGTGTGGTACTGTCTCTTCCTGTGTAGTACTGTCTCTTCCTGTGTAGTACTGTCTCCTCATGTGTAGTACTGTTTCTTCCTTTGTAGTACTGTTTCTTCCTATATAGTACTGTCTCTTCCTGTCTCTTCCTGTGTAGTACTGTCTCTTCTTGTGTAGTATTTTCTCTTCCTGTGTAGTACTGTTTCTTCCTGTGTAGCACTGTCTCTTCCTGTGTAGTACTGTCTCCTCCTGTGTAGTACTGTCTCTTCCTGTGTAGTACTGTCTCTTCCTGTGTATTACTGTCTCTTCCTGTGTAGTACTGTCTCTTCCTGTGTAGTACTGTTTCTTCCAGTGTAGTACTGTTTCTTCCTGTGTAGTACTGTCTCTTCCTGTCTCTTCCTGTGTAGTATTGTCTCTTCATGTGTAGTACTGTCTCTTACTGTGTAGTACTGTCTCTTCCTGTGTAGTACTGTCTCTTCCTGTGTAGTACTACATCTTCCTGTCTCTTCCTGTGTAGCATTGTCTCTTCCTGTGTAGTCCTGTCTCTTCCTGTGTAGTACTGTCTCTTCCTGTCTCTTCCTGTGTAGTACTGTCTCTTCCTGTGTAGTACTGTTTCTTCCTGTGTAGTACCTTCTCTTCCTGTGTAGTACTATATTTTCCTGTGTATTCCTGTGTAGTACTGTCTGTTCCTGTGTAGTGCTGTCTCTTCCTGTGTAGTACTGTCTCTTCCTCTGTAAAACTGTTTCTTCCTGTGCAGTACTGTTTCTTCCTGTGCAGTACTGTTTCTTCCTGTGTAGTACTGTCTCTTCCTGAGTAGTACTGTTTCTTCCTGTTTAATACTGTTTCTTCCTGTGTAGTACTGTATCTTCCTGTCCCTTCCTGTGTAGCATTATCTCTTCATGTGTAGTACTGTCTCTTCCTGTGTAGTACTGTCTCTTCCTGTCTCTTCCTGTGTAGTACTGTCTCTTCCTGTGTAGTACTGTTTCTTCCTGTGTAGTACTGTCTCTTCCTATGTAGTACTGTCTCTTCCTGTGTAGTACTGTCTCTTCCTGTGTAGTACTGTCTCTTCATGTGTAGTACTGTATCTTCCTGTGTAGTACTGTCTCTTCCTGTGTAGTACTGTTTCTTCCTGTGTAGTACTGTTTCTTCCTATGTAGTACTGTATCTTCCTGTCTCTTAATTTGTAGCATTGTGTCTTCATGTGTAGTACTGTCTCTTCCTGTGTAGTACTGTCTCTTCCTGTCTCTTCCTGTGTGGTACTGTCTCTTCCTGTGTAGTACTGTCTCTTCCTGTGTAGTACTGTCTCCTCATGTGTAGTACTGTTTCTTCCTTTGTAGTACTGTTTCTTCCTATATAGTACTGTCTCTTCCTGTCTCTTCCTGTGTAGTACTGTCTCTTCTTGTGTAGTATTTTCTCTTCCTGTGTAGTACTGTTTCTTCCTGTGTAGCACTGTCTCTTCCTGTGTAGTACTGTCTCCTCCTGTGTAGTACTGTCTCTTCCTGTGTAGTACTGTCTCTTCCTGTGTATTACTGTCTCTTCCTGTGTAGTACTGTCTCTTCCTGTGTAGTACTGTTTCTTCCAGTGTAGTACTGTTTCTTCCTGTGTAGTACTGTCTCTTCCTGTCTCTTCCTGTGTAGTATTGTCTCTTCATGTGTAGTACTGTCTCTTACTGTGTAGTACTGTCTCTTCCTGTGTAGTACTGTCTCTTCCTGTGTAGTACTACATCTTCCTGTCTCTTCCTGTGTAGCATTGTCTCTTCCTGTGTAGTCCTGTCTCTTCCTGTGTAGTACTGTCTCTTCCTGTCTCTTCCTGTGTAGTACTGTCTCTTCCTGTGTAGTACTGTTTCTTCCTGTGTAGTACCTTCTCTTCCTGTGTAGTACTATATTTTCCTGTGTATTCCTGTGTAGTACTGTCTGTTCCTGTGTAGTGCTGTCTCTTCCTGTGTAGTACTGTCTCTTCCTCTGTAAAACTGTTTCTTCCTGTGCAGTACTGTTTCTTCCTGTGTAGTACTGTCTATTCCTGTGTAGTACTGTCTCTTACCGTGTAGTACTGTCTCTTCCTGTCCCTTCCTGTGTAGTACTGTCTCTTCCTCTGTAGTACTGTCTCTTCCTGTGTAGTATTGTTTATTCCTGTGTAGTACTCTTTCTTCCTGTGTAGTACTGTTTCTTCCTGTACAGTACTGTTTCTTCCTTTGTAGTACTGTCTCTTCCTGTCTCTTCCTGTGTAGTACTGTTTCTTCCTGTGCAGTACTGTTTCTTCCTGTGTAGTACTGTCTCTTCCTGAGTAGTACTGTTTCTTCCTGTTTAGTACTGTTTCTTCCTGTGTAGTACTGTATCTTCCTGTCTCTTCCTGTGTAGCATTGTCTCTTCATGTGTAGTACTGTCTCTTCCTGTGTAGTACTGTCTCTTCCTGTCTCTTCCTATGTAGTACTGTCTCTTCCTGTGTAGTACTGTTTCTTCCTGTGTAGTACTGTCTCTTCCTGTGTACTACTGTCACTTCCTCTGTAAAACTGTTTCTTCCTGTGCAGTACTGTTTCTTCCTGTGTAGTACTGTCTATTCCTGTGTAGTACTGTCTCTTACCGTGTAGTACTGTCTCTTCCTGTCTCTTCCTGTGTAGTACTGTCTCTTCCTCTTTAGTACTGTCTCTTCCTGTGTAGTATTGTTTATTCCTGTGTAGTACTCTTTCTTCCTGTGTAGTACTGTTTCTTCCTGTGCAGTACTGTTTCTTCCTTTGTAGTACTGTCTCTTCCTGTCTCTTCCTGTGTAGTACTATTTCTTCCTGTGCAGTACTGTTTCTTCCTGTGTAGTACTGTCTCTTCCTGAGTAGTACTGTTTCTTCCTGTTTAGTACTGTTTCTTCCTGTGTAGTACTGTATCTTCCTGTCTCTTCCTGTGTAGCATTGTCTCTTCATGTGTAGTACTGTCTCTTCCTGTGTAGTACTGTCTCTTCCTGTCTCTTCCTGTGTAGTACTGTCTCTTCCTGTGTAGTACTGTTTCTTCCTGTGTAGTACTGTCTCTTCCTATGTAGTACTGTCTCTTCCTGTGTAGTACTGTCTCTTCCTGTGTAGTACTGTCTCTTCATGTGTAGTACTGTATCTTCCTGTGTAGTACTGTCTCTTCCTGTGTAGTACTGTTTCTTCCTGTGTAGTACTGTTTCTTCCTATGTAGTACTGTATCTTCCTGTCTCTTAATGTGTAGCATTGTGTCTTCATGTGTAGTACTGTCTCTTCCTGTGTAGTACTGTCTCTTCCTGTGTAGTACTGTCTCTTCATGTGTAGTACTGTTTCTTCCTTTGTAGTACTATTTCTTCCTATATAGTACTGTCTCTTCCTGTCTCTTCCTGTGTAGTACTGTCTCTTCTTGTGTAGTATTTTCTCTTCCTGTGTAGTACTGTTTCTTCTTATGTAGTACTGTCTCTTCCTGTGTAGTACTGTTTCTTCCTGTGCAGTACTGTTTCTTCCTTTGTAGTACTGTCTCTTCCTGTCTCTTCCTGTGTAGTACTGTTTCTTCCTGTGCCGTACTGTTTCTTCCTGTGTAGTACTGTCTCTTCCTGAGTAGTACTGTTTCTTCCTGTTTAGTACTGTTTCTTCCTGTGTAGTACTGTATCTTCCTGTCTCTTCATGTGTAGCATTGTCTCTTCATGTGTATTACTGTCTCTTCCTGTGTAGTACTGTCTCTTCCTGTCTCTTCCTGTGTAGTACTGTCTCTTCCTGTGTAGTACTGTTTCTTCCTGTGTAGTACTGTCTCTTCCTGTGTAGTACTGTCTCTTCCTGTGTAGTACTGTCTCTTCCTGTGTAGTACTGTCTCTTCATGTGTAGTACTGTATCTTCCTGTGTAGTACTGTCTCTTCCTGTGTAGTACTGTTTCTTCCTGTGTAGTACTGTTTCTTCCTATGTAGTACTGTATCTTCCTGTCTCTTAATGTGTAGCATTGTGTCTTCATGTGTAGTACTGTCTCTTCCTGTGTAGTACTGTCTCTTCCTGTCTCTTCCTGTGTAGTACTGTCTCTTCCTGTGTAGTACTGTCTCTTCCTGTGTAGTACTGTCTCTTCATGTGTAGTACTGTATTTTCCTGTGTAGTACTGTCTCTTCCTGTGTAGTACTGTTTCTTCCTGTGTAGTACTGTTTCTTCCTATGTAGTACTGTATCTTCCTGTCTCTTAATGTGTAGCATTGTGTCTTCATGTGTAGTACTGTCTCTTCCTGTGTAGTACTGTCTCTTCCTGTCTCTTCCTGTGTAGTACTGTCTCTTCCTGTGTAGTCTGTCTCTTCCTGTGTAGTACTGTCTCTTCCTGTGTAGTACTGTCTCTTCATGTGTAGTACTGTATTTTCCTGTGTAGTACTGTCTCTTCCTGTGTAGTACTGTTTCTTCCTTTGTAGTACTGTTTCTTCCTATATAGTACTGTCTCTTCCTGTCTATTCCTGTGTAGTACTGTCTCTTCCTGAGTAGTACTGTTTCTTCCTGTCTTTTCTTGTGTAGTACTGTCTCTTCTTGTGTAGTATTTTCTCTTCCTGTGTAGTACTGTTTCTTCCTATGTAGTACTGTCTCTTCCTGTGTAGTACTGTCTCTTCCTGTGTATTACTGTCTCTTCCTGTGTAGTACTGTTTCTTCCTGTGCAGTACTGTTTCTTCCTGTGTAGTACTGTCTCTTCCTGAGTAGTACTGTTTCTTCCTGTTTAGTACTGTTTCTTCCTGTGTAGTACTGTATCTTCCTGTCTCTTCCTGTGTAGCATTGTCTCTTCATGTGTAGTACTGTCTCTTCCTGTGTAGTACTGTCTCTTCCTGTCTCTTCCTATGTAGTACTGTCTCTTCCTGTGTAGTACTGTTTCTTCCTGTGTAGTACTGTCTCTTCCTGTGTAGTACTGTCTCTTCCTCTGTAAAACTGTTTCTTCCTGTGCAGTACTGTTTCTTCCTGTGTAGTACTGTCTATTCCTGTGTAGTACTGTCTCTTACCGTGTAGTACTGTCTCTTCCTGTCTCTTCCTGTATAGTACTGTCTCTTCCTCTGTAGTACTGTCTCTTCCTATGTAGTACTGTCTCTTCCTGTGTAGTACTGTCTCTTCCTGTGTAGTACTGTCTCTTCATGTGTAGTACTGTATCTTCCTGTGTAGTACTGTCTCTTCCTGTGTAGTACTGTTTCTTCCTGTGTAGTACTGTTTCTTCCTATGTAGTACTGTATCTTCCTGTCTCTTAATTTGTAGCATTGTGTCTTCATGTGTAGTACTGTCTCTTCCTGTGTAGTACTGTCTCTTCCTGTCTCTTCCTGTGTGGTACTGTCTCTTCCTGTGTAGTACTGTCTCTTCCTGTGTAGTACTGTCTCCTCATGTGTAGTACTGTTTCTTCCTTTGTAGTACTGTTTCTTCCTATATAGTACTGTCTCTTCCAGTCTCTTCCTGTGTAGTACTGTCTCTTCTTGTGTAGTATTTTCTCTTCCTGTGTAGTACTGTTTCTTCCTGTGTAGCACTGTCTCTTCCTGTGTAGTACTGTCTCCTCCTGTGTAGTACTGTCTCTTCCTGTGTAGTACTGTCTCTTCCTGTGTATTACTGTCTCTTCCTGTGTAGTACTGTCTCTTCCTGTGTAGTACTGTTTCTTCCAGTGTAGTACTGTTTCTTCCTGTGTAGTACTGTCTCTTCCTGTCTCTTCCTGTGTAGTATTGTCTCTTCATGTGTAGTACTGTCTCTTACTGTGTAGTACTGTCTCTTCCTGTGTAGTACTGTCTCTTCCTGTGTAGTACTACATCTTCCTGTCTCTTCCTGTGTAGCATTGTCTCTTCCTGTGTAGTCCTGTCTCTTCCTGTGTAGTACTGTCTCTTCCTGTCTCTTCCTGTGTAGTACTGTCTCTTCCTGTGTAGTACTGTTTCTTCCTGTGTAGTACCTTCTCTTCCTGTGTAGTACTATATTTTCCTGTGTATTCCTGTGTAGCACTGTCTCTTCCTGTGTAGTGCTGTCTCTTCCTGTGTAGTACTGTCTCTTCCTCTGTAAAACTGTTTCTTCCTGTGCAGTACTGTTTCTTCCTGTGCAGTACTGTTTCTTCCTGTGTAGTACTGTCTCTTCCTGAGTAGTACTGTTTCTTCCTGTTTAATACTGTTTCTTCCTGTGTAGTACTGTATCTTCCGGTCTCTTCCTGTGTAGCATTATCTCTTCATGTGTAGTACTGTCTCTTCCTGTGTAGTACTGTCTCTTCCTGTCTCTTCCTGTGTAGTACTGTCTCTTCCTGTGTAGTACTGTTTCTTCCTGTGTAGTACTGTCTCTTCCTATGTAGTACTGTCTCTTCCTGTGTAGTACTGTCTCTTCCTGTGTAGTACTGTCTCTTCATGTGTAGTACTGTATCTTCCTGTGTAGTACTGTCTCTTCCTGTGTAGTACTGTTTCTTCCTGTGTAGTACTGTTTCTTCCTATGTAGTACTGTATCTTCCTGTCTCTTAATTTGTAGCATTGTGTCTTCATGTGTAGTACTGTCTCTTCCTGTGTAGTACTGTCTCTTCCTGTCTCTTCCTGTGTGGTACTGTCTCTTCCTGTGTAGTACTGTCTCTTCCTGTGTAGTACTGTCTCCTCATGTGTAGTACTGTTTCTTCCTTTGTAGTACTGTTTCTTCCTATATAGTACTGTCTCTTCCTGTCTCTTCCTGTGTAGTACTGTCTCTTCTTGTGTAGTATTTTCTCTTCCTGTGTAGTACTGTTTCTTCCTGTGTAGCACTGTCTCTTCCTGTGTAGTACTGTCTCCTCCTGTGTAGTACTGTCTCTTCCTGTGTAGTACTGTCTCTTCCTGTGTATTACTGTCTCTTCCTGTGTAGTACTGTCTCTTCCTGTGTAGTACTGTTTCTTCCAGTGTAGTACTGTTTCTTCCTGTGTAGTACTGTCTCTTCCTGTCTCTTCCTGTGTAGTATTGTCTCTTCATGTGTAGTACTGTCTCTTACTGTGTAGTACTGTCTCTTCCTGTGTAGTACTGTCTCTTCCTGTGTAGTACTACATCTTCCTGTCTCTTCCTGTGTAGCATTGTCTCTTCCTGTGTAGTCCTGTCTCTTCCTGTGTAGTACTGTCTCTTCCTGTCTCTTCCTGTGTAGTACTGTCTCTTCCTGTGTAGTACTGTTTCTTCCTGTGTAGTACCTTCTCTTCCTGTGTAGTACTATATTTTCCTGTGTATTCCTGTGTAGTACTGTCTGTTCCTGTGTAGTGCTGTCTCTTCCTGTGTAGTACTGTCTCTTCCTCTGTAAAACTGTTTCTTCCTGTGCAGTACTGTTTCTTCCTGTGTAGTACTGTCTATTCCTGTGTAGTACTGTCTCTTACCGTGTAGTACTGTCTCTTCCTGTCCCTTCCTGTGTAGTACTGTCTCTTCCTCTGTAGTACTGTCTCTTCCTGTGTAGTATTGTTTATTCCTGTGTAGTACTCTTTCTTCCTGTGTAGTACTGTTTCTTCCTGTACAGTACTGTTTCTTCCTTTGTAGTACTGTCTCTTCCTGTCTCTTCCTGTGTAGTACTGTTTCTTCCTGTGCAGTACTGTTTCTTCCTGTGTAGTACTGTCTCTTCCTGAGTAGTACTGTTTCTTCCTGTTTAGTACTGTTTCTTCCTGTGTAGTACTGTATCTTCCTGTCTCTTCCTGTGTAGCATTGTCTCTTCATGTGTAGTACTGTCTCTTCCTGTGTAGTACTGTCTCTTCCTGTCTCTTCCTATGTAGTACTGTCTCTTCCTGTGTAGTACTGTTTCTTCCTGTGTAGTACCGTCTCTTCCTGTGTACTACTGTCACTTCCTCTGTAAAACTGTTTCTTCCTGTGCAGTACTGTTTCTTCCTGTGTAGTACTGTCTATTCCTGTGTAGTACTGTCTCTTACCGTGTAGTACTGTCTCTTCCTGTCTCTTCCTGTGTAGTACTGTCTCTTCCTCTTTAGTACTGTCTCTTCCTGTGTAGTATTGTTTATTCCTGTGTAGTACTCTTTCTTCCTGTGTAGTACTGTTTCTTCCTGTGCAGTACTGTTTCTTCCTTTGTAGTACTGTCTCTTCCTGTCTCTTCCTGTGTAGTACTATTTCTTCCTGTGCAGTACTGTTTCTTCCTGTGTAGTACTGTCTCTTCCTGAGTAGTACTGTTTCTTCCTGTTTAGTACTGTTTCTTCCTGTGTAGTACTGTATCTTCCTGTCTCTTCCTGTGTAGCATTGTCTCTTCATGTGTAGTACTGTCTCTTCCTGTGTAGTACTGTCTCTTCCTGTCTCTTCCTGTGTAGTACTGTCTCTTCCTGTGTAGTACTGTTTCTTCCTGTGTAGTACTGTCTCTTCCTATGTAGTACTGTCTCTTCCTGTGTAGTACTGTCTCTTCATGTGTAGTACTGTATCTTCCTGTGTAGTACTGTCTCTTCCTGTGTAGTACTGTTTCTTCCTGTGTAGTACTGTTTCTTCCTATGTAGTACTGTATCTTCCTGTCTCTTAATTTGTAGCATTGTGTCTTCATGTGTAGTACTGTCTCTTCCTGTGTAGTACTGTCTCTTCCTGTCTCTTCCTGTGTGGTACTGTCTCTTCCTGTGTAGTACTGTCTCTTCCTGTGTAGTACTGTCTCCTCATGTGTAGTACTGTTTCTTCCTTTGTAGTACTGTTTCTTCCTATATAGTACTGTCTCTTCCTGTCTCTTCCTGTGTAGTACTGTCTCTTCTTGTGTAGTATTTTCTCTTCCTGTGTAGTACTGTTTCTTCCTGTGTAGCACTGTCTCTTCCTGTGTAGTACTGTCTCCTCCTGTGTAGTACTGTCTCTTCCTGTGTAGTACTGTCTCTTCCTGTGTATTACTGTCTCTTCCTGTGTAGTACTGTCTCTTCCTGTGTAGTACTGTTTCTTCCAGTGTAGTACTGTTTATTCCTGTGTAGTACTGTCTCTTCCTGTCTCTTCCTGTGTAGTATTGTCTCTTCATGTGTAGTACTGTCTCTTACTGTGTAGTACTGTCTCTTCCTGTGTAGTACTGTCTCTTCCTGTGTAGTACTACATCTTCCTGTCTCTTCCTGTGTAGCATTGTCTCTTCCTGTGTAGTCCTGTCTCTTCCTGTGTAGTACTGTCTCTTCCTGTCTCTTCCTGTGTAGTACTGTCTCTTCCTGTGTAGTACTGTTTCTTCCTGTGTAGTACCTTCTCTTCCTGTGTAGTACTATATTTTCCTGTGTATTCCTGTGTAGTACTGTCTGTTCCTGTGTAGTGCTGTCTCTTCCTGTGTAGTACTGTCTCTTCCTCTGTAAAACTGTTTCTTCCTGTGCAGTACTGTTTCTTCCTGTGCAGTACTGTTTCTTCCTGTGTAGTACTGTCTCTTCCTGAGTAGTACTGTTTCTTCCTGTTTAATACTGTTTCTTCCTGTGTAGTACTGTATCTTCCTGTCTCTTCCTGTGTAGCATTATCTCTTCATGTGTAGTACTGTCTCTTCCTGTGTAGTACTGTCTCTTCCTGTCTCTTCCTGTGTAGTACTGTCTCTTCCTGTGTAGTACTGTTTCTTCCTGTGTAGTACTGTCTCTTCCTATGTAGTACTGTCTCTTCCTGTGTAGTACTGTCTCTTCCTGTGTAGTACTGTCTCTTCATGTGTAGTACTGTATCTTCCTGTGTAGTACTGTCTCTTCCTGTGTAGTACTGTTTCTTCCTGTGTAGTACTGTTTCTTCCTATGTAGTACTGTATCTTCCTGTCTCTTAATTTGTAGCATTGTGTCTTCATGTGTAGTACTGTCTCTTCCTGTGTAGTACTGTCTCTTCCTGTCTCTTCCTGTGTGGTACTGTCTCTTCCTGTGTAGTACTGTCTCTTCCTGTGTAGTACTGTCTCCTCATGTGTAGTACTGTTTCTTCCTTTGTAGTACTGTTTCTTCCTATATAGTACTGTCTCTTCCTGTCTCTTCCTGTGTAGTACTGTCTCTTCTTGTGTAGTATTTTCTCTTCCTGTGTAGTACTGTTTCTTCCTGTGTAGCACTGTCTCTTCCTGTGTAGTACTGTCTCCTCCTGTGTAGTACTGTCTCTTCCTGTGTAGTACTGTCTCTTCCTGTGTATTACTGTCTCTTCCTGTGTAGTACTGTCTCTTCCTGTGTAGTACTGTTTCTTCCAGTGTAGTACTGTTTCTTCCTGTGTAGTACTGTCTCTTCCTGTCTCTTCCTGTGTAGTATTGTCTCTTCATGTGTAGTACTGTCTCTTACTGTGTAGTACTGTCTCTTCCTGTGTAGTACTGTCTCTTCCTGTGTAGTACTACATCTTCCTGTCTCTTCCTGTGTAGCATTGTCTCTTCCTGTGTAGTCCTGTCTCTTCCTGTGTAGTACTGTCTCTTCCTGTCTCTTCCTGTGTAGTACTGTCTCTTCCTGTGTAGTACTGTTTCTTCCTGTGTAGTACCTTCTCTTCCTGTGTAGTACTATATTTTCCTGTGTATTCCTGTGTAGTACTGTCTGTTCCTGTGTAGTGCTGTCTCTTCCTGTGTAGTACTGTCTCTTCCTCTGTAAAACTGTTTCTTCCTGTGCAGTACTGTTTCTTCCTGTGTAGTACTGTCTATTCCTGTGTAGTACTGTCTCTTACCGTGTAGTACTGTCTCTTCCTGTCCCTTCCTGTGTAGTACTGTCTCTTCCTCTGTAGTACTGTCTCTTCCTGTGTAGTATTGTTTATTCCTGTGTAGTACTCTTTCTTCCTGTGTAGTACTGTTTCTTCCTGTACAGTACTGTTTCTTCCTTTGTAGTACTGTCTCTTCCTGTCTCTTCCTGTGTAGTACTGTTTCTTCCTGTGCAGTACTGTTTCTTCCTGTGTAGTACTGTCTCTTCCTGAGTAGTACTGTTTCTTCCTGTTTAGTACTGTTTCTTCCTGTGTAGTACTGTATCTTCCTGTCTCTTCCTGTGTAGCATTGTCTCTTCATGTGTAGTACTGTCTCTTCCTGTGTAGTACTGTCTCTTCCTGTCTCTTCCTATGTAGTACTGTCTCTTCCTGTGTAGTACTGTTTCTTCCTGTGTAGTACTGTCTCTTCCTGTGTACTACTGTCACTTCCTCTGTAAAACTGTTTCTTCCTGTGCAGTACTGTTTCTTCCTGTGTAGTACTGTCTATTCCTGTGTAGTACTGTCTCTTACCGTGTAGTACTGTCTCTTCCTGTCTCTTCCTGTGTAGTACTGTCTCTTCCTCTTTAGTACTGTCTCTTCCTGTGTAGTATTGTTTATTCCTGTGTAGTACTCTTTCTTCCTGTGTAGTACTGTTTCTTCCTGTGCAGTACTGTTTCTTCCTTTGTAGTACTGTCTCTTCCTGTCTCTTCCTGTGTAGTACTATTTCTTCCTGTGCAGTACTGTTTCTTCCTGTGTAGTACTGTCTCTTCCTGAGTAGTACTGTTTCTTCCTGTTTAGTACTGTTTCTTCCTGTGTAGTACTGTATCTTCCTGTCTCTTCCTGTGTAGCATTGTCTCTTCATGTGTAGTACTGTCTCTTCCTGTGTAGTACTGTCTCTTCCTGTCTCTTCCTGTGTAGTACTGTCTCTTCCTGTGTAGTACTGTTTCTTCCTGTGTAGTACTGTCTCTTCCTATGTAGTACTGTCTCTTCCTGTGTAGTACTGTCTCTTCCTGTGTAGTACTGTCTCTTCATGTGTAGTACTGTATCTTCCTGTGTAGTACTGTCTCTTCCTGTGTAGTACTGTTTCTTCCTGTGTAGTACTGTTTCTTCCTATGTAGTACTGTATCTTCCTGTCTCTTAATGTGTAGCATTGTGTCTTCATGTGTAGTACTGTCTCTTCCTGTGTAGTACTGTCTCTTCCTGTGTAGTACTGTCTCTTCATGTGTAGTACTGTTTCTTCCTTTGTAGTACTGTTTCTTCCTATATAGTACTGTCTCTTCCTGTCTCTTCCTGTGTAGTACTGTCTCTTCTTGTGTAGTATTTTCTCTTCCTGTGTAGTACTGTTTCTTCTTATGTAGTACTGTCTCTTCCTGTGTAGTACTGTTTCTTCCTGTGCAGTACTGTTTCTTCCTTTGTAGTACTGTCTCTTCCTGTCTCTTCCTGTGTAGTACTGTTTCTTCCTGTGCCGTACTGTTTCTTCCTGTGTAGTACTGTCTCTTCCTGAGTAGTACTGTTTCTTCCTGTTTAGTACTGTTTCTTCCTGTGTAGTACTGTATCTTCCTGTCTCTTCATGTGTAGCATTGTCTCTTCATGTGTATTACTGTCTCTTCCTGTGTAGTACTGTCTCTTCCTGTCTCTTCCTGTGTAGTACTGTCTCTTCCTGTGTAGTACTGTTTCTTCCTGTGTAGTACTGTCTCTTCCTGTGTAGTACTGTCTCTTCCTGTGTAGTACTGTCTCTTCCTGTGTAGTACTGTCTCTTCATGTGTAGTACTGTATCTTCCTGTGTAGTACTGTCTCTTCCTGTGTAGTACTGTTTCTTCCTGTGTAGTACTGTTTCTTCCTATGTAGTACTGTATCTTCCTGTCTCTTAATGTGTAGCATTGTGTCTTCATGTGTAGTACTGTCTCTTCCTGTGTAGTACTGTCTCTTCCTGTCTCTTCCTGTGTAGTACTGTCTCTTCCTGTGTAGTACTGTCTCTTCCTGTGTAGTACTGTCTCTTCATGTGTAGTACTGTATTTTCCTGTGTAGTACTGTCTCTTCCTGTGTAGTACTGTTTCTTCCTTTGTAGTACTGTTTCTTCCTATATAGTACTGTCTCTTCCTGTCTCTTCCTGTGTAGTACTGTCTCTTCCTGAGTAGTACTGTTTCTTCCTGTCTTTTCTTGTGTAGTACTGTCTCTTCTTGTGTAGTATTTTCTCTTCCTGTGTAGTACTGTTTCTTCCTATGTAGTACTGTCTCTTCCTGTGTAGTACTGTCTCTTCCTGTGTATTACTGTCTCTTCCTGTGTAGTACTGTTTCTTCCTGTGCAGTACTGTTTCTTCCTGTGTAGTACTGTCTCTTCCTGAGTAGTACTGTTTCTTCCTGTTTAGTACTGTTTCTTCCTGTGTAGTACTGTATCTTCCTGTCTCTTCCTGTGTAGCATTGTCTCTTCATGTGTAGTACTGTCTCTTCCTGTGTAGTACTGTCTCTTCCTGTCTCTTCCTATGTAGTACTGTCTCTTCCTGTGTAGTACTGTTTCTTCCTGTGTAGTACTGTCTCTTCCTGTGTAGTACTGTCTCTTCCTCTGTAAAACTGTTTCTTCCTGTGCAGTACTGTTTCTTCCTGTGTAGTACTGTCTATTCCTGTGTAGTACTGTCTCTTACCGTGTAGTACTGTCTCTTCCTGTCTCTTCCTGTGTAGTACTGTCTCTTCCTCTGTAGTACTGTGTCTTCCTGTGTAGTATTGTTTATTCCTGTGTAGTACTCTTTCTTCCTGTGTAGTACTGTTTCTTCCTGTGCAGTACTGTTTCTTTCTTTGTAGTACTGTCTCTTCCTGTCTCTTCCTGTGTAGTACTGTTTCTTCCTGTGCAGTACTGTTTCTTCCTGTGTAGTACTGTCTCTTCCTGAGTAGTACTGTTTCTTCCTGTTTAGTACTGTTTCTTCCTGTGTAGTACTGTATCTTCCTGTCTCTTCCTGTGTAGCATTGTCTCTTCATGTGTAGTACTGTCTCTTCCTGTGTAGTACTGTCTCTTCCTGTCTCTTCCTGTGTAGTACTGTCTCTTCCTGTGTAGTACTGTTTCTTCCTGTGTAGTACTGTCTCTCCCTATGTAGTACTGTCTCTTCCTGTGTAGTACTGTCTCTTCCTGTGTAGTACTGTCTCTTCATGTGTAGTACTGTATCTTCCTGTGTAGTACTGTCTCTTCCTGTGTGGTACTGTTTCTTCCTGTGTAGTACTGTTTCTTCCTATGTAGTACTGTATCTTCCTGTCTCTTAATGTGTAGCATTGTGTCTTCATGTGTAGTACTGTCTCTTCCTGTGTAGTACTGTCTCTTCCTGTCTCTTCCTGTGTGGTACTGTCTCTTCCTGTGTAGTACTGTCTCTTCCTGTGTAGTACTGTCTCCTCATGTGTAGTACTGTTTCTTCCTTTGTAGTACTGTTTCTTCCTATATAGTACTGTCTCTTCCTGTCTCTTCCTGTGTAGTACTGTCTCTTCTTGTGTAGTATTTTCTCTTCCTATGTAGTACTGTCTCTTCCTGTGTAGTACTGTCTCTTCCTGTGTATTACTGTCTCTTCCTGTGTAGTACTATCTCTTCCTTTGTAGTACTATCTCTTCCCGCGTATTACTCTCTCTTCCTGTGTAGTACTGTCTCTTTCTGTGCAGTACTGTCTCTTTCTGTGCAGTACTGTGTCTTCCTGTGTAGTAATTTCTCTTCCTGTGTAGTACGGTCTCTTAATTTGTAGTACTGTCTATTCCTGTGTGTGTAGGATTAGTTCAGGGTTATGGAAAATAAGTCATAGGTGTCCATTTCTCTCTGTCTGAACTCAATCTTGTTTTTCCCTTCTTTGGGCCCTGGACAAACATAGTCCACTATGGGAATAGGGTGCCATCCAAGGAGGAGAGGCCAGGGTCTCTGCTGCTGTGTGTCTTCTCGTATGCTGCCTGGGCCCCCAGAGTTAGAACACAGAGGCTGCCTGGGCCCCCAGAGTTAGAACACAGAGGATATTATTTTCCAGTAGAGGACTGAGACCCAGCTTTATAAGTCTGTTATAGCCATCAGCTAGACTGAGATGTCTTGCCATCACCAACAAACAGGAGCATGATGAGAGACAGAGAGAGACGGGGAGAAGGCAAAGTAAAAAATATGAGAGAGAGAGAGAAATGGTGTGATATCCCTCTTCTTCTTGGCACCTTGTTCCTGTGCTGTCATTCTTTCCCCATTCAGGACTGTGCTGCGTTGGTCTGGGCTCTACTGAGATGCTTGATGAAGCTGCTGGAGCTGGCCCTGCACCCAGGATTACAGTTTTACTGCTCAGGATCAAGCTGGCCGGGGTTGGAAGAACCACCAGCTCAGGCCAGGGTAAAGCTTGGGGTTGTAGTGTAGGATGGTGGGACTGAGGCTGCTGATGGGGAATTGGGCATGTTGCATGGGATGTGGTTGTAACTGGTACTGTGTTCATTTACTAGAACTGGAGTTGAGACAGGGTCTGGAAGACATTACTCTCCATCTGAACCTTCACAATAAACCATTCTTCAATCAACCTCTAACACACAACCATCACTATCCTGTCTCTGGACTCACTGAGCCTCACACCTCATTCATATAGATGGTCATAGACACTTTACAGTCACGTTGTCCTAGCTGTTAAAATGAGTGGGAAAGTACATTATTTGGTTATTTTGAAATAAGCTGCAATGCTTTGTTATAATGATGGTATAAACCCTCTCTCCTTATTAACTCTTCATAACCTCTCCCTAGTGTTGAAAACATCAGGTAATATGTCTGTGACCCACAGCAGGTCTGGACTTGTTTCATCACACACATGGCTCAGTGCCTGTCCTTGACTGGAACACAACACACATCCCTCCCTCCCTAACTCCCTCCCTCCTCTGGGTCCTTGGCCAGCATGTGTTCCCCTACAGTAACACTACTGTGTTGGACATCATACTGGTCTGATCCAGGCCTGTAGTGGACAGAACCCAGTCAACATGTGTATGTTACATCTCAGTGGTTCACAGGGACAGTGGACAGGACCCAGTCAACATGTGTTATCCCGAGTGGCGCAGTGGTCTAAGGCACTGCATCGCAGTGCTAGCTGTGCCACTAGAGATCCTGGTTTGAATCCAGGCTCTGTCGTAGCCAGCCGCGACTGGGAGACCCATGGGGCGGCGCAGAATTGGCCCAGCTTCGTCCAGGGTAGGAGAGGAATGGCTGGCAGGGATGTTGGTAGAGCATGGCGTTTGCAACGCCAGGGTTGTGGGTTCGATTCCCATGGGGGGCCAGTATGAAAAAAATATATAATGTATGCACTCACTAACTGTAAGTCGCTCTGGATAAGAGCGTCTGCTAAATGACTAAAATGTAAATGTAAAATGTATGTCAAATCTCAGTGGTCCACAGGGCCAGTGGACAGGACCCAGTCATCATGTGTATGTTACATCTCAGTGGTCCACAGGACCCAGTCAACATCTGTATGGTACATCTCAGTGGTCCACAGGGCCAGTGGACATGATCCAGTCATCATCTGTATGGTACATCTCAGTGGTCCACAGGGCCAGTGGACAGGATCCAGTCATCATCTGTATGGTACATCTCAGTGGTCCACAGGGCCAGTGGACAGGATCCAGTCATCATCTGTATGGTACATCTCAGTGGTCCACAGGGCCAGTGGACAGGATCCAGTCATCATCTGTATGGTACATCTCAACATCTTTACATCTAAACCATGTTAGATTAGCAGTATGTCTGTCTCAGTCTCTTTTCAACATTGCTATGTTCAGGGAATATGTATATTCTCATACAATGGGTGGATCTAGAAACCATGTATTATAAGATATACAATATATTCAATATACCGTAGTCCAGGAGATGGATCTAGAATCCATATACTGTAAGATATACAATATATTAAATATACCTTAGTCCAACGTTTCTCAGACTCTGTCCTGGGGATCCCAAGGAATTTACATTTAGATTTTTGTCCTAGCAATACACAGCTGATTCATATAATCAATTATTTTATTATTTTAATGAGGTTTGGAGTGCCTAGGGCAAAAAAGTGCATCCCTTGGTGTCCCCAGGACCGAGTTAGGGAAACGCTGCTGTAGTCAAAAGGTGGAAGACCCTTAGCTTGTTTGATCAACAGGTATGTGATGTCAGTTAAAGACTAAACCATTATCTTGTTTGATCAACAGGTATGTGATGTCAGTTAAAGACTAAACCATTATCTTGTTTGATCAACAGGTATGTGATGTCAGTTAAAGACTAAACCGTTAGCTTGTTTGATCAACAGGTATGTGATGTCAGTTAAAGACTAAACTGTTAGCTTTTTTGATCAACAGGTACAGTGGGGAGAACAAGTATTTGATACACTGCCGATTTTGCTGGTTTTCCTACTTACAAAGCATGTAGAGGTCTGTGATTTTTATCATAGGTACACTTCAACTGTGAGAGACGGAATCTAAAACAAAAATCCAGAAAATCACATTGAATGATTTTTAAGTAATTAATTTGCATTTTATTGCATGACATAAGTATTTGATCACCTACCAACCAGTAAGAATTCCGGCTCTCACAGACCTGTTAGTTTTTCTTTAAGAAGCCCTCCTGTTCTCCACTCATTACCTGTATTAACTGTACCTGTTTGAACTCGTTACCTGTATAAAAGACACCTGTCCACACACTCAATCAAACAGACTCCAACCTCTCCACAATGGCCAAGACCAGAGAGCTGTGTAAGGACATCAGGGATAAAATTGTAGACCTGCACAAGGCTGGGATGGGCTACAGGACAATAGGCAAGCAGCTTGGTGAGAAGGCAACAGCTGTTGGCGCAATTATTAGAAAATGGGAGAAGTTCAAGATGACGGTCAATCACCCTCGGTCTGGGGCTCCATGCAAGATCTCACCTCGTGGGCCATCAATGATCATGAGGAAGGTGAGGGATCAGCCCAGAACTACACGGCAGGACCTGGTCAATGACCTGAAGAGAGCTGGGACCACAGTCTCAAAGAAAACCATTAGTAACACATTACGCCGTCATGGATTAAAATCCTGCAGCGCACGCAAGGTCCCCCTTGTCCAGGCCCGTCTGAAGTTTGCCAATGACCATCTGGATGATCCAGAGGAGGAATGGGAGAAGGTCATGTGGTCTGATGAGACAAAAATAGATCTGGAGAAGGTCTGAATGGAGGAGTGGGCCAAAATCCCTGCTGCAGTGTGTGCAAACCTGGTCAAGACCTACAGGAAATCTCTGTAATTGCAAACAAAGGTTTCTGTACCAAATATTAAGTTCTGCTTTTCTGATGTATCAAATACTTATGTCATGCAATAAAATGCAAATGAATTACTTAAAAATACAATGTGATTTTCTGGATTTTTGTTTTAGATTCCGTCTCTCACAGTTTAAGTGTACCTATGATAAAAATTACACACCTCTACATGCTTTGTAAGTAGGAAAACCTGCAAAATCGGCAGTGTATCAAATACTTGTTCTCCCCACAGTATGTGTTTTCAGTTAAAGACTAAACCCTTATCTTGTTTGATCAACAGGTATGTGATGTCAGTTAAAGACTAAACCGTTAGCTTTTTTGATCAACAGGTTTGTGTTGTCAGTTAAAGACTAAACCGTTTGGTTTTTTGATCAACAGGTTTGTGTTGTCAGTTAAAGACTAAACCGTTAGCTTGTTTGATCAACAGATATGTGATTTCAGCTGTAAGTTGTGTGCTGGTATTTATAGTATATCACTGTGGCTGGTGGATGGAATGATAATGTTGTGTAAGTGTGTGTGTATGTGTGTGTGTTTGTGTGTGTGTGTGTGTGTGTGTGTGTGTGTGTGTGTGTGTGTGTGTGTGTGTGTGTGTGTGTGTGTGTGTGTGTGTGTGTGTGTGTGTGTGTGTGTGTGTGTGTGTGTGTGCGTGTGTGAAGCTGTGGTGCTCATGCCAGTACTGTCCAGTCAGATTCCTGCACAGTGATAAAAGGGATCAGGTTATTTCTACAGCATCTGGCTGCCTGGAATGGGTTCTATCTGGCTTCTACATCTCTGGTCTCTCAGTAGAGGAATATTCTGCCAGTAGAATAACCTTAGTGCAGTCAAACGGGCTATATTGTGCTTGCAAATTACCTTAAAAGCTTTGACCAAAAAAGCTTGCTGTTGTAATCACTGGACATTCAATTACAGTAAACACTTTTCTGTGATAAATCATCATCAGATAGTTTGTAAAACTTTGGTCTTAATAAGTGATGGAGGCTGGCAACATGTTTCCCTTCTGCCTGCTATTAGAAGTGATGGAGGCTGGCAACATGTTTCCCTTCTGCCTGCTATTAGAAGTGATGGAGGCTGGCAACATGTTTCCCTTCTGCCTGCTATTAGAAGTGATGGAGGCTGGCAACATGTTTCCCTTCTGCCTGCTCTTAGAAGTGATGGAGGCTGGCAAAATGTTTCCCCTCCACCTGCTATTAGAAGTGATGGAGGCTGGCAACATGTTTCCCTTCTGCCTGCTCTTAGAAGTGATGGAGGCTGGCAAAATGTTTCCCCTCCACCTGCTATTAGAAGTGATGGAGGCTGGCAACATGTTTCCCCTCCACCTGCTATTAGAAGTGATGGAGGCTGGCAACATGTTTCTCCTCCACCTGCTATTAGAAGTGATGGAGGCTGGCAACATGTTTCCCCTCCACCTGCTATTAGAAGTGATGGAGGCTGGCAACATGTTTCCCCTCCACCTGCTATTAGAAGTGATGGAGGCTGGCAACATGTTTCCCCTCCACCTGCTATTAGAAGTGATGGAGGCTGGCAACATGTTTCCCCTCCACCTGCTATTAGAAGTGATGGAGGCTGGCAACATGTTTCCCCTCCACCTGCTATTAGAAGTGATGGAGGCTGGCAACATGTTTCCCCTCCACCTGCTATTAGAAGTGATGGAGGCTGGCAACATGTTTCCCCTCCACCTGCTATTAGAAGTGATGGAGGCTGGCAACATGTTTCCCCTCCACCTGCTATTAGAAGTGATGGAGGCTGGCAACATGTTTCCCTTCCACCTGCTATTAGAAGTGATGGAGGCTGGCAACATGTTTCCCCTCCACCTGCTATTAGAAGTGATGGAGGCTGGCAACATGTTTCCCTTCAACCTGCTATTAGAAGTGATGGAGGCTGGCAACATGTTTCCCCTCCACCTGCTATTAGAAGTGATGGAGGCTGGCAACATGTTTCCCCTCCACCTGCTATTAGAAGTGATGGAGGCTGGCAACATGTTTCCCCTCCACCTGCTATTAGAAGTGATGGAGGCTGGCAACATGTTTCCCCTCCACCTGCTATTAGAAGTGATGGAGGCTGGCAACATGTTTCCCTTCCACCTGCTACTTCAATAGAGAGAGACTGTGTTTCACTGAAAAATTGTCTATTGTATAATCTCTGTTAGGAACAAATATTTTGGTTCCAGTCAGTGCTTTGGTTCCTGTGTCAAAAAAGGTTAGTGTCAACATTCAACTGTTCTTCCTGGGGAACCCACACTGTCCCAGATAGAGCATTGGTCTGTAATATTCCAATAAATCAATGTTGTTCACTGGTGAGATGGAATTGAATCACAACGTTTTCTTATTTTTCTCTCTCCAAATGTTCCTACATTTGTTTATAACATTTTAGAGTCTAGAAACACAGAAGACTAATGATATATCTCACAGGAGTCATGGATCTCTTCTCACTACTCCATGATGGCTCTCTGCTCTGCAGGGGCTTATTCCCCCATCTCCAGACCCAGCTGGCTCAGGCCCCGGGCTGGCCCTTACTGGGCTGGCTGGCGACAGACTGGCCTCTCCTCTCCTCAGCCCAGCACCAGAGGGAACGAATTTCTGTTTTTCTGGGACGGTAATGTTTGGATTGAAGCAAGTTATGTCAAGATCATTAGATCCATTTATAACGGTGACAGGATGATCACATGCTACCATGAGTAATAAACAAGCTGTGTGTTTCAGTACTGGTTTTAGTCATGATCTTAGGTTAACTCCATGGGATCTTAATTGAACTATAGGGTATTACATCATCTGGAATATCAGGCAACACTGTGTATAACCATGGAAACTGCAACAACATGACAGTAACAGAGTGTCTTATTTTCTGCGAACATGAACAGTGTATACAGTGTAGTTTGTTACATGTTTCATTTCTCCATCACATGATTCAGACTCGGCCCAAACAATGATGTAAGGTGTTATTCTCCTATGTTTACTGCTGAATAATCTCCTGATTAGAACTTTATGAGCTGTCAGTGTGTGTATGTGACTCCCTGGTTGTGAGACTGGGTTAACCGCTTTACTCTTGACAGTCTCAGACCCTTTTCACACTATCATGCCAACCTGAACCCTACTGAGCTGGCTCAGATATCAGACCCTTTTCACACTATCATGCCAACCTGAACCCTACTGAACAGGCTCAGATATTTTAGTTTCACATTGTCATTTGCAGGATTGTTCCAGCAACTATGGTGGTTGGATGCAGAACCAGGCCAGCGCAGCTGAGTTCAGCTCAGCCTGTCTCGGCTCGGTTCGGTTCAACTCAGTAGTGTAAAAAGGGTATTAGAGAGCGGTCGGAGCTGGCTGGGCTGCAGGCAGAGCCCAGATGTTCCACAGATGATTACAGTAGGCTTCAGGAACGTAGTTCTGGAGGAAGAGGAGGAGGAGCGGGGAGGTGGGGGGGGGGGGGGGGGGGGGGGGGGGGGGGGGGGGGGGGGACAGGATGAGGAGCGAGGGAGAGAAGGAGGGGGGAGGAGGAAGAGGGAGGAGGGATTCTGCTGCTACATCAAACACCTCCACTGTATCTGTGGCCAGACAGGCTTTAGAGATGACATTTCACTGTAACAATACAGACCTCCAGACAGCCTTTAGAGATGACATTTCACTGTAACAATACAGACCTCCAGACAGCCTTTAGAGATGACATTTCACTGTAACACTACAGACCTCCAGACAGACTTTAGAGATGACATTTCACTGTAACACTACAGACCTCCAGACCAGCGTTTCTTTCTGTGTGTGTGTGTGTGTGTGTGTGTGTATACAGGAACCATGTGTGTGTGTGTGTGTGTGTGTGTGTGTGTGTGTGTGTGTGTGTGTGTGTGTGTGTGTGTGTGTGTGCGTTTACAGAGGGGTGTCCTGGTTATAAAGGGGAGGAGTCCAGCAGGTGGGGGATGGCTTAGAGAGTTTATAAGAGAGCTGTCCACATCATGTTCTTCTACAGAGCTTCAGTCATACTGGAATACTACCACACACTGTTCTGGTCTGGTCTAATCTGATCTAGTCTGGTCTGGTCTGGTCTGGTCTGGGGATAAACAGCTCACATCTCAGCTTCACAGTCAGGTAGAGTATCTACAGATAAACCAGCTGTAATCACTGGATATTAGGGATCAATATTCAATATTATTTGATTGATATTATATTTATTTACAGAGGAAAATGTTTTCTATTGTGAAACCATCATCCACTGGATATCTGCATGCCAAATGGAATGTGAACATGAACTAGTCTGAAAATAATGACTGTGTAAATAATATGACAATATAACATCACATCAACTTCAGATAATATATTGATTCTGCATGTAACTGATGGCGGGTTATTCTGTGCCGAACTGTAGTAACAACTTCCAGTTCAGCCAATCACATAATGATGGTGTTTTATCTGCTTTTGCCCAGAGAGACTATTCTCTGATAATCACCATTTGGGTCTGAGGGCTGGACTACAAAGACACAGACTAATCATCTACAGAACCAGGTCCAATCTCATCTATTCATCAACTATGACATGCTAACCAGTTCAGCATCTATCGTGTTTTTACTGTGTTCTGCACCTGTTGTCACTGAGAGTTGACACTGGTTCCAGATCCTCACATGTAGGCTTGTCTATGTCAGACATAGTGGAGGGGTTGAATGAATTATGTTGTTGTTGTTGATTATGTTGTTGTTGTTGTTGGTTGTGAGGATGATGATGATGATGATTATGATGATATTGTTGTTGTTGATGTTGATGATGATGATGATGATGATGATGATGATATTGTTGTTGTTGATGTTGATGATGATGATGATGATGATGATGATGAGGATGATGTTGTTGTTGTTGATGATGATGATGATGATGATGATGATGATGATGTTGTTGTTGTTGTTGTTGTAGTTTTCCTGAGGAAGATGATGATGAGGAGGGTTCTAGCCCTGCTGTCTCTGCTCTCTCTGTGTGTCTCTCAGAAGTGGAAGCAGGAGACATCAGAGTGGGATAGAGGTGAGGTAGACCAGTTACAGTCACTAGTATGTAATCTACTTCCTGTATGTGTAGAGTCTCTTTGATACAGGTAAGGCAGACCCAGACACAGTCACTAGTATGTAATCTACTTCCTGTATGTGTAGAGTCTCTTTGATAGAGGTAAGGCAGACCAGACACAGTCACTAGTATGTAATCTACTTCCTGTATGTGTAGAGTCTCTTTGATAGAGGTAAGGTAGACCAGACACAGTCACTAGTATGTAATCTACTTCCTGTATGTGTAGAGTCTCTTTGATACAGGTAAGGCAGACCCAGACACAGTCACTAGTATGTAATCTACTTCCTGTATGTGTAGAGTCTCTTTGATAGAGGTAAGGTAGACCAGACACAGTCACTAGTATGTAATCTACTTCCTGTAAACATTTACATTTACATCATTTAGCAGACGCTCTTATCCAGAGCGACTTACAAATTGGTGCATTCAACTTATGATAGCAAGTGGGACAACCACCTTTTTATTTTATTTATTATTATTATTATTATTATTATTATTATTATTATTATTATTATTATTATTATATATATTTGTTATTTTTTTATGGGGGGTGGGGGAAGAAGGATTACTTTATACTATTCCAGGTATTCCTTAAAGAGGTAGGGTTTCAAGTGTCTCCGGAAGGTGATCAGTGACTCCACTGTCCTGGCGTCGTGGGGCAGCTTGTTCCACCATTGGGGTGCCAGAGCAGTGAATAGCTTTGACTGGGCTGAGCGGGAACTGTGCTTCCGTAGAGGTAGGGGAGCTAGCAGGCCAGAGGTGGATGAAAGTAGTGCCCTCGTTTGGGTGTAGGGTCTGATCAGAGCCTGAAGGTAAGGAGGTGCCGTTCCCCTCACAGCTCCATAGGCAAGCACCATGGTCTTGTAGTCTCCCGAGTGGCGCAGTGGTCTAAGGCACTGCATCGCAGTGCTAGCTGTGCCACTAGAGATCCTGGTTCGAATCCAGGCTCTGTCGTAGCCGGACCGGGAGACCAATGGGGCGGCGCACAATTGGCCCAGCGTCGTCTAGCGTAGGGGAGGGAATGGCCGGCAGGGATGTATCTCAGTTGGTAGAGCATGGCGTTTGCAACGCCAGGGTTGTGGGTTCGTTTCCCACGGGGGTATACAAAAATAAATAATAATAATAATAATAATGTAAGTCGCTCTGGATAAGAGCGTCTGCTAAATGACATAAATGTAGATGCGAGCCTCAACTGGAAGCCAGTGGAGTGTGCGGAGGAGCGGGGTGACATGAGAGAACTTGGGAAGGTTGAACACCAGACGGGCTGCATCGTTATGGATAAGTTGTAGGGGTTTAATGGCACAGGCAGGGAGCCCAGCCAACAGCGAGTTGCAGTAATCCAGACGGGAGATGACAAGTGCCTGGATTAGGACCTGTGCCGCTTTCTGTGTAAGGTAGGGTCGTACTCTGCGAATGTTGTAGAGCATGAACCTGCAGGATCGGGTCACCACTTTGATGTTAGCGGAGAACGACAGGGTGTTGTCCAGGGTCACGCCAAGGTTCTTTGCACTCTGGGAGTTGACACAATGGAGTTGTCAACTGGGATAGGATAAAGGAATCCTTCTACCCCCCCCCCCCCCCCCCCCCCAATTGTAAAGTGGTTATCCCACTGGCTATAGGGTGAACGCACCAATTTGTGAGTCGCTCTGGCTAAGAGCGTCTGCTAAATGACGTTAATGTGCCCTTGAGCAAGGCACTTAACCCTAATTGCTCCTGTAAGTCGCTCTGGATAAGAGCGTCTGCTAAATGACTAAAATGTAAATGTAAATGTAATCATGGAGCGGGCAGTCCTTCCCCGGGAGGAAGAGCAGCTCCGTCTTGCCAAGGTTCAGCTTGAGGTGGTGATCCGACATCCACACTAATATGTCTGCCAGACATGCAGAGATGCGATTCGCCACCTGGTTATCAGAACGGGGAAAGGATAACATTAATTGTGTGTCGTCTGCGTAGCAATGATACAAGACAGAGCCAAGTGACTTGGTGTATAGAGAGAATAGGAGAGGGCCTAGAACTGAGCCCTGGGGGACAACAGTGGTGAGAGCACGTGATGCGGAGACAGATTCTCACCACGCCACCTGGTAGGAGCGACCTGTCAGGTAGGACGCAATCCAAGAGTGAGCAGCGCCGGAGATGCCCAACTCGGAGAGGGTGGAGAGGAGGATCTGATGGTTCACAGTATCAAAGGCAGCGGATAGGTCTAGAAGGATAAGAGCAGAGGAGAGAGAGTTAGCTTTAGCAGTGCGGAGAGCCTCCATGACACAGAGAAGAGCAGTCTCAGTTGAATGACCAGTCTTGAAACCTGACTGGTTTGGATCAAGAAGGTCATTCTGAGAGAGATAGCAGGAGAGTTGGCTAGAGACGGCACGCTCAAGAGTTTTGGAGAGAAAAGAAAGAAGGGATACTGGTCTGTAGTTGTTGACATCGGAGGGATCGAGTGTAGGTTTTTTGAGGAGGGGCGCAACTCTCGCTCTCTTGAAGACGGAAGGGACATGGCCAGCGGTCAAGGATGAGTTGATGAGCGAGGTGAGGTAAGGGAGAAGGTCTCCGGAAATGGTCTGGAGAAGAGAGGAGGGGATAGGGTCAAGCGGGCAGGTTGTTGGGCGGCCCGGCCGTCACAAGTCGCAAGATTTCATCTGGAGAGAGAGGGGAGAAAGAAGAAGAATAAAGCATAGGGTAGGGCAGTGTGAGCAGGACCAGCGGTGTCATTTGACTTAATAAATGAGGATCGGATGTTGTCAACCTTCTTTTCAAAATGGTTGACGAAGTCATCCACAGAGAGGGAGGAGGGAGGGGGAGGAGGAGGATTCAGCAGGGAGGAGAAGGTGGCAAAGAGCTTCCTAGGGTTAGAGGCAGAGGCTTGAAATTTAGAGTGGTAGAAAGTGGCTTTAGCAGCGGAAACAGAGGAAGAGAATGTAGAGAGGAGGGAGTGAAAAGATGACAGGTCCGCAGGGAGTCTAGTTTTCCTCCATTTCCGCTCGGCTGCCCGGAGCCCTCTTCTATGAGCTCGCAATGAGTCGTCAAGCCACGGAGCAGGAGGGGAGGACCGAGCCGGCCGGGAGGATAGGGGACATAGAGAGTCAAAAGATGCAGAAAGGGAGGAGAGGAGGGTTGAGGAGGCAGAATCAGGAGGGAGAAGGATTTAGCAGAGGGAAGAGATGATAGGATGGAAGAGGAGAGAGTAGCGGGAGAGAGAGAGCGAAGGTTGCGACGGCACATTACCTTCTGAGTAGGGGCAGAGTGAGTAGTGTTGGAGGAGAGCGAGAGAAAAAAGGATACAAAGTAGTGGTCGGAGACATGGAGGGGAGTTGCAGTGAGATTAGTAGAAGAACAGCATCTAGTGAAGACGAGGTCAAGCGTATTGCCTGCCTTGTGAGTAGGGGGGGACGGTGAGAGGGTGAGGTCAAAAGACGAAAGGAGTCTCTTTGATAGAGGTAAGGTAGACCAGACACAGTCACTATTATGTAATCTACATACTGTATGTGTGTAGTCTCTTTAATAGAGGCACGGCAGAACAGACACAGTCACTAGTTTGTAAACTACTTCCTGTATGTGCTTGTAGAGTCTCTTATGTAGCACACTTCAAGCAGTATGTTCTATACATCCATTGATATTGAATAGATATTGTGTTCTAATAGCTTGTTATCTTCAAGACATGAACAGCCAGTGGTACAGTACAGTATAGTCTACCTTCTGTATCTGGGTGG